>NW_022262668.1:37500-50000 GCF_002021735.2 Oncorhynchus kisutch | reverse complement strand
ACCAGCTGGCTGAGTGCTGTCCTGAGGATCTATGGGGTTGGTTTGGGTTTGTGAACTGAGCCTCAGAACCAGCTGGCTGAGTGCTGTCCTGAGGATCTATGGGGTTGGTTTGGGTTTGTGAACTGAGCCTCAGAACCAGCTGGCTGAGTGCTGTCCTGAGGCTCTATAGGGCTGGTTTGGGTTTGTGAACTGAGCCTCAGAACCAGCTGGCTGAGTGCTGTCCTGAGGATCTATGGGGTTGGTTTGGGTTTGTGAACTGAGCCTCAGAACCAGCTGGCTGAGTGCTGTCCTGAGGATCTATGGGGTTGGTTTGGGGTTTGTGAACTGAGCCTCAGAACCAGCTGGCTGAGTGCTGTCCTGAGGATCTATGGGGTTGGTTTGGGTTTGTGAACTGAGCCTCAGAACCAGCTGGCTGAGTGCTGTCCTGAGGATCTATGGGGTTGGTTTGGGTTGTGAACTGAGCCTCAGAACCAGCTGGCTGAGTGCTGTCCTGAGGATCTATGGGTTGGTTTGGGTTTGTGAACTGAGCCTCAGAACCAGCTGGCTGAGTGCTCTCCTGAGGCCTCTATAGGGCTGGTTTGGGTTTGTGAACTGAGCCTCAGAACCAGCTGGCTGAGTGCTGTCCTGAGGATCTATGGGTTGGTTTGGGTTTGTGAACTGAGCCTCAGAACCAGCTGGCTGAGTGCTGTCCCTGAGGATCTATGGGGTTGGTTTGGGTTTGTGAACTGAGCCTCAGAACCAGCTGGCTGAGTCCTGTCCTGAGGATCTATGGGTTGGTTTGGGTTGTGAACTGAGCCTCAGAACCAGCTGGCTGAGTGCTGTCCTGAGGATCTATGGGGTTGGTTTGGGTTTGTGAACTGAGCCTCAGAACCAGCTGGCTGAGTGCTGTCCTGAGGATCTATGGGGTTGGTTTGGGTTTGTGAACTGAGCCTCAGAACCAGCTGGCTGAGTGCTGTCCTGAGGATCTATGGGGTTGGTTTGGGTTTGTGAACTGAGCCTCAGAACCAGCTGGCTGAGTGCTGTCCTGAGGATCTATGGGGTTGGTTTGGGTTTGTGAACTGAGCCTCAGAACCAGCTGGCTGAGTGCTGTCCTGAGGATCTATGGGGTTGGTTTGGATTTGTGAACTGAGCCTCAGAACCAGCTGGCTGAGTGCTGTCCTGAGGATCTATGGGGTTGGTTTGGGTTTGTGAACTGAGCCTCAGAACCAGCTGGCTGAGTGCTGTCCTGAGGATCTATGGGGTTGGTTTGGGTTTGTGAACTGAGCCTCAGAACCAGCTGGCTGAGTGCTGTCCTGAGGATCTATGGGGTTGGTTTGGGTTTGTGAACTGAGCCTCAGAACCAGCTGGCTGAGTGCTGTCCTGAGGATCTATGGCGTTGGTTTGAGTTTGTGAACTGAGCCTCAGAACCAGCTGGCTGAGTGCTGTCCTGAGGATCTATGGGGTTGGTTTGGGTTTGTGAACTGAGCCTCAGAACCAGCTGGCTGAGTGCTGTCCTGAGGATCTATGGGGTTGGTTTGGGTTTGTGAACTGAGCCTCAGAACCAGCTGGCTGAGTGCTGTCCTGAGGATCTATGGGGTTGGTTTGGGTTTGTGAACTGAGCCTCAGAACCAGCTGGCTGAGTGCTGTCCTGTGGATCTATGGGGTTGGTTTGGGTTTGTGAACTGAGCCTCAGAACCAGCTGGCTGAGTGCTGTCCTGAGGATCTATGGGGTTGGTTTGGGTTTGTGAACTGAGCCTCAGAACCAGCTGGCTGAGTGCTGTCCTGAGGCTCTATAGGGCTGGTTTGGGTTTGTGAACTGAGCCTCAGAACCAGCTGGCTGGGTGCTGTCCTGAGGATCTATGGGGTTGGTTTGGGTTTGTGAACTGAGCCTCAGAACCAGCTGGCTGAGTGCTGTCCTGAGGATCTATGGGGTTGGTTTGGGTTTGTGAACTGAGCCTCAGAACCAGCTGGCTGAGTGCTGTCCTGAGGATCTATGGGGCTTGGTTTGGGTTTGTGAAATGAGCCTCAGAACCAGCTGGCTGAGTGCTGTCCTGAGGATCTATGGGGTTGGTTTGGGTTTGTGAACTGAGCCTCAGAACCAGCTGGCTGAGTGCTGTCCTGAGGATCTATGGGGTTGGTTTGGGTTTGTGAACTGAGCCTCAGAACCAGCTGGCTGAGTGCTGTCCTGAGGATCTATGGGGCTGGTTTGGGTTTGTGAACTGAGCCTCAGAACCAGCTGGCTGAGTGCTGTCCTGAGGATCTATGGGGTTGGTTTGGGTTTGTGAACTGAGCCTCAGAACCAGCTGGCTGAGTGCTGTCCTGAGGATCTATGGCGTTGGTTTGGGTTTGTGAACTGAGCCTCAGAACCAGCTGGCTGAGTGCTGTCCTGAGGATCTATGGCGTTGGTTTGGGTTTGTGAACTGAGCCTCAGAACCAGCTGGCTGAGTGCTGTCCTGAGGATCTATGGGGTTGGTTTGGGTTTGTGAACTGAGCCTCAGAACCAGCTGGCTGAGTGCTGTCCTGAGGATCTATGGGGTTGGTTTGGGTTTGTGAACTGAGCCTCAGAACCAGCTGGCTGAGTGCTGTCCTGAGGATCTATGGGGCTGGTTTGGGTTTGTGAACTGAGCCTCAGAACCAGCTGGCTGAGTGCTGTCCTGAGGATCTATGGGGTTGGTTTGGGTTTGTGAACTGAGCCTCAGAACCAGCTGGCTGAGTGCTGTCCTGAGGATCTATGGCGTTGGTTTGGGTTTGTGAACTGAGCCTCAGAACCAGCTGGCTGAGTGCTGTCCTGAGGATCTATGGGCGTTGGTTTGGGTTTGTGAACTGAGCCTCAGAACCAGCTGGCTGAGTGCTGTCCTGAGGATCTATGGGGTTGGTTTGGGTTTGTGAACTGAGCCTCAGAACCAGCTGGCTGAGTGCTGTCCTGAGGATCTATGGGGTTGGTTTGGGTTTGTGAACTGAGCCTCAGAACCAGCTGGCTGAGTGCTGTCCTGAGGATCTATGGGGTTGGTTTGGGTTTGTGAACTGAGCCTCAGAACCAGCTGGCTGAGTGCTGTCCTGAGGATCTATGGGGTTGGTTTGGGTTTGTGAACTGAGCCTCAGAACCAGCTGGCTGAGTGCTGTCCTGAGGATCTATGGGGTTGGTTTGGGTTTGTGAACTGAGCCTCAGAACCAGCTGGCTGAGTGCTGTCCTGAGGATCTATGGGGTTGGTTTGGGTTTGTGAACTGAGCCTCAGAACCAGCTGGCTGAGTGCTGTCCTGAGGATCTATGGGGTTGGTCTGGGTTTGTGAACTGAGCCTCAGAACCAGCTGGCTGAGTGCTGTCCTGAGGATCTATGGGGTTGGTTTGGGTTTGTGAACTGAGCCTCAGAACCAGCTGGCTGAGTGCTGTCCTGAGGATCTATGGGGTTGGTTTGGGTTTGTGAACTGAGCCTCAGAACCAGCTGGCTGAGTGCTGTCCTGAGGATCTATGGGGTTGGTTTGGGTTTGTGAACTGAGCCTCAGAACCAGCTGGCTGAGTGCTGTCCTGAGGATCTATGGGGTTGGTTTGGGTTTGTGAACTGAGCCTCAGAACCAGCTGGCTGAGTGCTGTCCTGAGGATCTATGGGGTTGGTTTGGGTTTGTGAACTGAGCCTCAGAACCAGCTGGCTGAGTGCTGTCCTGAGGATCTATGGGTTGGTTTGGGTTTGTGAACTGAGCCTCAGAACCAGCTGGCTGAGTGCTGTCCTGAGGATCTATGGGGTTGGTTTGGGTTTGTGAACTGAGCCTCAGAACCAGCTGGCTGAGTGCTGTCCTGAGGATCTATGGGGTTGGTTTGGGTTTGTGAACTGAGCCTCAGAACCAGCTGGCTGAGTGCTGTCCTGAGGATCTATGGGGTTGGTTTGGGTTTGTGAACTGAGCCTCAGAACCAGCTGGCTGAGTGCTGTCCTGAGGATCTATGGGGTTGGTTTGGGTTTGTGAACTGAGCCTCAGAACCAGCTGGCTGAGTGCTGTCCTGAGGATCTATGGGGTTGGTTTGGGTTTGTGAACTGAGCCTCAGAACCAGCTGGCTGAGTGCTGTCCTGAGGATCTATGGGGTTGGTTTGGGTTTGTGAACTGAGCCTCAGAACCAGCTGGCTGAGTGCTGTCCTGAGGATCTATGGGGTTGGTTTGGGTTTGTGAACTGAGCCTCAGAACCAGCTGGCTGAGTGCTGTCCTGAGGATCTATGGGGTTGGTTTGGGTTTGTGAACTGAGCCTCAGAACCAGCTGGCTGAGTGCTGTCCTGAGGATCTATGGGGTTGGTTTGGGTTTGTGAACTGAGCCTCAGAACCAGCTGGCTGAGTGCTGTCCTGAGGATCTATGGGGTTGGTTTGGGTTTGTGAACTGAGCCTCAGAACCAGCTGGCTGAGTGCTGTCCTGAGGATCTATGGGGTTGGTTTGGGTTTGTGAACTGAGCCTCAGAACCAGCTGGCTGAGTGCTGTCCTGAGGATCTATGGGGTTGGTTTGGGTTTGTGAACTGAGCCTCAGAACCAGCTGGCTGAGTGCTGTCCTGAGGATCTATGGGGTTGGTTTGGGTTTGTGAACTGAGCCTCAGAACCAGCTGGCTGAGTGCTGTCCTGAGGATCTATGGGGTTGGTTTGGGTTTTGTGAACTGAGCCTCAGAACCAGCTGGCTGAGTGCTGTCCTGAGGATCTATGGGGTTGGTTTGGGTTTGTGAACTGAGCCTCAGAACCAGCTGGCTGAGTGCTGTCCTGAGGATCTATGGGGTTGGTTTGGGTTTGTGAACTGAGCCTCAGAACCAGCTGGCTGAGTGCTGTCCTGAGGATCTATGGGGTTGGTTTGGGTTTGTGAACTGAGCCTCAGAACCAGCTGGCTGAGTGCTGTCCTGAGGATCTATGGGGTTGGTTTGGGTTTGTGAACTGAGCCTCAGAACCAGCTGGCTGAGTGCTGTCCTGAGGATCTATGGGGTTGGTTTGGGTTTGTGAACTGAGCCTCAGAACCAGCTGGCTGAGTGCTGTCCTGAGGATCTATGGGGTTGGTTTGGGTTTGTGAACTGAGCCTCAGAACCAGCTGGCTGAGTGCTGTCCTGAGGATCTATGGGGTTGGTTTGGGTTTGTGAACTGAGCCTCAGAACCAGCTGGCTGAGTGCTGTCCTGAGGATCTATGGGTTGGTTTGGGTTTGTGAACTGAGCCTCAGAACCAGCTGGCTGAGTGCTGTCCTGAGGATCTATGGGGTTGGTTTGGGTTTGTGAACTGAGCCTCAGAACCAGCTGGCTGAGTGCTGTCCTGAGGATCTATGGGGTTGGTTTGGGTTTGTGAACTGAGCCTCAGAACCAGCTGGCTGAGTGCTGTCCTGAGGATCTATGGGGTTGGTTTGGGTTTGTGAACTGAGCCTCAGAACCAGCTGGCTGAGTGCTGTCCTGAGGATCTATGGGGTTGGTTTGGGTTTGTGAACTGAGCCTCAGAACCAGCTGGCTGAGTGCTGTCCTGAGGATCTATGGGGTTGGTTTGGGTTTGTGAACTGAGCCTCAGAACCAGCTGGCTGAGTGCTGTCCTGAGGATCTATGGGGTTGGTTTGGGTTTGTGAACTGAGCCTCAGAACCAGCTGGCTGAGTGCTGTCCTGAGGATCTATGGGGTTGGTTTGGGTTTGTGAACTGAGCCTCAGAACCAGCTGGCTGAGTGCTGTCCTGAGGATCTATGGGGTTGGTTTGGGTTTGTGAACTGAGCCTCAGAACCAGCTGGCTGAGTGCTGTCCTGAGGATCTATGGGGTTGGTTTGGGTTTGTGAACTGAGCCTCAGAACCAGCTGGCTGAGTGCTGTCCTGAGGATCTATGGGGTTGGTTTGGGTTTGTGAACTGAGCCTCAGAACCAGCTGGCTGAGTGCTGTCCTGAGGATCTATGGGGTTGGTTTGGGTTTGTGAACTGAGCCTCAGAACCAGCTGGCTGAGTGCTGTCCTGAGGATCTATGGGGTTGGTTTGGGTTTGTGAACTGAGCCTCAGAACCAGCTGGCTGAGTGCTGTCCTGAGGATCTATGGCGTTGGTTTGGGTTTGTGAACTGAGCCTCAGAACCAGCTGGCTGAGTGCTGTCCTGAGGATCTATGGCGTTGGTTTGGGTTTGTGAACTGAGCCTCAGAACCAGCTGGCTGAGTGCTGTCCTGAGGATCTATGGGGTTGGTTTGGGTTTGTGAACTGAGCCTCAGAACCAGCTGGCTGAGTGCTGTCCTGAGGATCTATGGGGTTGGTTTGGGTTTGTGAACTGAGCCTCAGAACCAGCTGGCTGAGTGCTGTCCTGAGGATCTATGGGGTTGGTTTGGGTTTGTGAACTGAGCCTCAGAACCAGCTGGCTGAGTGCTGTCCTGAGGATCTATGGGGTTGGTTTGGGTTTGTGAACTGAGCCTCAGAACCAGCTGGCTGAGTGCTGTCCTGAGGATCTATGGGGTTGGTTTGGGTTTGTGAACTGAGCCTCAGAACCAGCTGGCTGAGTGCTGTCCTGAGGATCTATGGGGTTGGTTTGGGTTTGTGAACTGAGCCTCAGAACCAGCTGGCTGAGTGCTGTCCTGAGGATCTATGGGGTTGGTTTGGGTTTGTGAACTGAGCCTCAGAACCAGCTGGCTGAGTGCTGTCCTGAGGATCTATGGGGTTGGTTTGGGTTTGTGAACTGAGCCTCAGAACCAGCTGGCTGAGTGCTGTCCTGAGGATCTATGGGGTTGGTTTGGGTTTGTGAACTGAGCCTCAGAACCAGCTGGCTGAGTGCTGTCCTGAGGATCTATGGGGTTGGTTTGGGTTTGTGAACTGAGCCTCAGAACCAGCTGGCTGAGTGCTGTCCTGAGGATCTATGGGGTTGGTTTGGGTTTGTGAACTGAGCCTCAGAACCAGCTGGCTGAGTGCTGTCCTGAGGATCTATGGGGTTGGTTTGGGTTTGTGAACTGAGCCTCAGAACCAGCTGGCTGAGTGCTGTCCTGAGGATCTATGGGGTTGGTTTGGGTTTGTGAACTGAGCCTCAGAACCAGCTGGCTGAGTGCTGTCCTGAGGATCTATGGGGGTTGGTTTGGGTTTGTGAACTGAGCCTCAGAACCAGCTGGCTGAGTGCTGTCCTGAGGATCTATGGGGTTGGTTTGGGTTTGTGAACTGAGCCTCAGAACCAGCTGGCTGAGTGCTGTCCTGAGGATCTATGGGGTTGGTTTGGGTTTGTGAACTGAGCCTCAGAACCAGCTGGCTGAGTGCTGTCCTGAGGATCTATGGGGTTGGTTTGGGTTTGTGAACTGAGCCTCAGAACCAGCTGGCTGAGTGCTGTCCTGAGGATCTATGGGGTTGGTTTGGGTTTGTGAACTGAGCCTCAGAACCAGCTGGCTGAGTGCTGTCCTGAGGATCTATGGGGTTGGTTTGGGTTTGTGAACTGAGCCTCAGAACCAGCTGGCTGAGTGCTGTCCTGAGGATCTATGGGGTTGGTTTGGGTTTGTGAACTGAGCCTCAGAACCAGCTGGCTGAGTGCTGTCCTGAGGATCTATGGGGTTGGTTTGGGTTTGTGAACTGAGCCTCAGAACCAGCTGGCTGAGTGCTGTCCTGAGGATCTATGGGGTTGGTTTGGGTTTGTGAACTGAGCCTCAGAACCAGCTGGCTGAGTGCTGTCCTGAGGATCTATGGGGTTGGTTTGGGTTTGTGAACTGAGCCTCAGAACCAGCTGGCTGAGTGCTGTCCTGAGGATCTATGGGGTTGGTTTGGGTTTGTGAACTGAGCCTCAGAACCAGCTGGCTGAGTGCTGTCCTGAGGATCTATGGGGTTGGTTTGGGTTTGTGAACTGAGCCTCAGAACCAGCTGGCTGAGTGCTGTCCTGAGGATCTATGGGGTTGGTTTGGGTTTGTGAACTGAGCCTCAGAACCAGCTGGCTGAGTGCTGTCCTGAGGATCTATGGGGTTGGTTTGGGTTTGTGAACTGAGCCTCAGAACCAGCTGGCTGAGTGCTGTCCTGAGGATCTATGGGGTTGGTTTGGGTTTGTGAACTGAGCCTCAGAACCAGCTGGCTGAGTGCTGTCCTGAGGATCTATGGGGTTGGTTTGGGTTTGTGAACTGAGCCTCAGAACCAGCTGGCTGAGTGCTGTCCTGAGGATCTATGGGGTTGGTTTGGGTTTGTGAACTGAGCCTCAGAACCAGCTGGCTGAGTGCTGTCCTGAGGATCTATGGGGTTGGTTTGGGTTTGTGAACTGAGCCTCAGAACCAGCTGGCTGAGTGCTGTCCTGAGGATCTATGGGGTTGGTTTGGGTTTGTGAACTGAGCCTCAGAACCAGCTGGCTGAGTGCTGTCCTGAGGATCTATGGGGTTGGTTTGGGTTTGTGAACTGAGCCTCAGAACCAGCTGGCTGAGTGCTGTCCTGAGGATCTATGGGGTTGGTTTGGGTTTGTGAACTGAGCCTCAGAACCAGCTGGCTGAGTGCTGTCCTGAGGATCTATGGGGTTGGTTTGGGTTTGTGAACTGAGCCTCAGAACCAGCTGGCTGAGTGCTGTCCTGAGGATCTATGGGGTTGGTTTGGGTTTGTGAACTGAGCCTCAGAACCAGCTGGCTGAGTGCTGTCCTGAGGATCTATGGGGTTGGTTTGGGTTTGTGAACTGAGCCTCAGAACCAGCTGGCTGAGTGCTGTCCTGAGGATCTATGGGGTTGGTTTGGGTTTGTGAACTGAGCCTCAGAACCAGCTGGCTGAGTGCTGTCCTGAGGATCTATGGCGTTGGTTTGGGTTTGTGAACTGAGCCTCAGAACCAGCTGGCTGAGTGCTGTCCTGAGGATCTATGGGGTTGGTTTGGGTTTGTGAACTGAGCCTCAGAACCAGCTGGCTGAGTGCTGTCCTGAGGATCTATGGGGTTGGTTTGGGTTTGTGAACTGAGCCTCAGAACCAGCTGGCTGAGTGCTGTCCTGAGGATCTATGGGGTTGGTTTGGGTTTGTGAACTGAGCCTCAGAACCAGCTGGCTGAGTGCTGTCCTGAGGATCTATGGGGTTGGTTTGGGTTTGTGAACTGAGCCTCAGAACCAGCTGGCTGAGTGCTGTCCTGAGGATCTATGGGGTTGGTTTGGGTTTGTGAACTGAGCCTCAGAACCAGCTGGCTGAGTGCTGTCCTGAGGATCTATGGGGTTGGTTTGGGTTTGTGAACTGAGCCTCAGAACCAGCTGGCTGAGTGCTGTCCTGAGGATCTATGGGGTTGGTTTGGGTTTGTGAACTGAGCCTCAGAACCAGCTGGCTGAGTGCTGTCCTGAGGATCTATGGGGTTGGTTTGGGTTTGTGAACTGAGCCTCAGAACCAGCTGGCTGAGTGCTGTCCTGAGGATCTATGGGGTTGGTTTGGGTTTGTGAACTGAGCCTCAGAACCAGCTGGCTGAGTGCTGTCCTGAGGATCTATGGGGTTGGTTTGGGTTTGTGAACTGAGCCTCAGAACCAGCTGGCTGAGTGCTGTCCTGAGGATCTATGGGGTTGGTTTGGGTTTGTGAACTGAGCCTCAGAACCAGCTGGCTGAGTGCTGTCCTGAGGATCTATGGGGTTGGTTTGGGTTTGTGAACTGAGCCTCAGAACCAGCTGGCTGAGTGCTGTCCTGAGGATCTATGGGATTGGTTTGGGTTTGTGAACTGAGCCTCAGAACCAGCTGGCTGAGTGCTGTCCTGAGGCTCTATAGGGCTTGGTTTGGGTTTGTGAACTGAGCCTCAGAACCAGCTGGCTGAGTGCTGTCCTGAGGATCTATGGGGTTGGTTTGGGTTTGTGAACTGAGCCTCAGAACCAGCTGGCTGAGTGCTGTTCCTGAGGATCTATGGGGTTGGTTTGGGTTTGTGAACTGAGCCTCAGAACCAGCTGGCTGAGTGCTGTCCTGAGGATCTATGGGGTTGGTTTGGGTTTGTGAACTGAGCCTCAGAACCAGCTGGCTGAGTGCTGTCCTGAGGATCTATGGGGTTGGTTTGGGTTTGTGAACTGAGCCTCAGAACCAGCTGGCTGAGTGCTGTCCTGAGGCTCTATAGGGCTGGTTTGGGTTTGTGAACTGAGCCTCAGAACCAGCTGGCTGAGTGCTGTCCTGAGGATCTATGGGGTTGGTTTGGGTTTGTGAACTGAGCCTCAGAACCAGCTGGCTGAGTGCTGTCCTGAGGATCTATGGGGTTGGTTTGGGTTTGTGAACTGAGCCTCAGAACCAGCTGGCTGAGTGCTGTCCTGAGGATCTATGGGGTTGGTTTGGGTTTGTGAACTGAGCCTCAGAACCAGCTGGCTGAGTGCTGTCCTGAGGATCTATGGGGTTGGTTTGGGTTTGTGAACTGAGCCTCAGAACCAGCTGGCTGAGTGCTGTCCTGAGGATCTATGGGGTTGGTTTGGGTTTGTGAACTGAGCCTCAGAACCAGCTGGCTGAGTGCTGTCCTGAGGATCTATGGGGTTGGTTTGGGTTTGTGAACTGAGCCTCAGAACCAGCTGGCTGAGTGCTCTCCTGAGGCTCTATAGGGCTGGTTTGGGTTTGTGAACTGAGCCTCAGAACCAGCTGGCTGAGTGCTGTCCTGAGGATCTATGGGGTTGGTTTGGGTTTGTGAACTGAGCCTCAGAACCAGCTGGCTGAGTGCTGTCCTGAGGATCTATGGGGTTGGTTTGGGTTTGTGAACTGAGCCTCAGAACCAGCTGGCTGAGTGCTGTCCTGAGGATCTATGGGGTTGGTTTGGGTTTGTGAACTGAGCCTCAGAACCAGCTGGCTGAGTCCTGTCCTGAGGATCTATGGGGTTGGTTTGGGTTTGTGAACTGAGCCTCAGAACCAGCTGGCTGAGTGCTGTCCTGAGGATCTATGGGGTTGGTTTGGGTTTGTGAACTGAGCCTCAGAACCAGCTGGCTGAGTGCTGTCCTGAGGATCTATGGGGTTGGTTTGGGTTTTGTGAACTGAGCCTCAGAACCAGCTGGCTGAGTGCTGTCCTGAGGATCTATGGGGTTGGTTTGGGTTTGTGAACTGAGCCTCAGAACCAGCTGGCTGAGTGCTGTCCTGAGGATCTATGGGGTTGGTTTGGGTTTGTGAACTGAGCCTCAGAACCAGCTGGCTGAGTGCTGTCCTGAGGATCTATGGGGTTGGTTTGGGTTTGTGAACTGAGCCTCAGAACCAGCTGGCTGAGTGCTGTCCTGAGGATCTATGGGGTTGGTTTGGGTTTGTGAACTGAGCCTCAGAACCAGCTGGCTGAGTGCTGTCCTGAGGATCTATGGGGTTGGTTTGGGTTTGTGAACTGAGCCTCAGAACCAGCTGGCTGAGTGCTGTCCTGAGGATCTATGGGGTTGGTTTGGGTTTGTGAACTGAGCCTCAGAACCAGCTGGCTGAGTGCTGTCCTGAGGATCTATGGGGTTGGTTTGAGTTTGTGAACTGAGCCTCAGAACCAGCTGGCTGAGTGCTGTCCTGAGGATCTATGGGGTTGGTTTGGGTTTGTGAACTGAGCCTCAGAACCAGCTGGCTGAGTGCTGTCCTGAGGATCTATGGGGTTGGTTTGGGTTTGTGAACTGAGCCTCAGAACCAGCTGGCTGAGTGCTGTCCTGAGGATCTATGGGGTTGGTTTGGGTTTGTGAACTGAGCCTCAGAACCAGCTGGCTGAGTGCTGTCCTGTGGATCTATGGGGTTGGTTTGGGTTTGTGAACTGAGCCTCAGAACCAGCTGGCTGAGTGCTGTCCTGAGGATCTATGGGGTTGGTTTGGGTTTGTGAACTGAGCCTCAGAACCAGCTGGCTGAGTGCTGTCCTGAGGATCTATGGGGTTGGTTTGGGTTTGTGAACTGAGCCTCAGAACCAGCTGGCTGAGTGCTGTCCTGAGGATCTATGGGGCTTGTTTGGGTTTGTGAAATGAGCCTCAGAACCAGCTGGCTGAGTGCTGTCCTGAGGATCTATGGGGTTGGTTTGGGTTTGTGAACTGAGCCTCAGAACCAGCTGGCTGAGTGCTGTCCTGAGGATCTATGGGGTTGGTTTGGGTTTGTGAACTGAGCCTCAGAAACAGCTGGCTGAGTGCTGTCCTGAGGATCTATGGGGCTGGTTTGGGTTTGTGAACTGAGCCTCAGAACCAGCTGGCTGAGTGCTGTCCTGAGGATCTATGGGGTTGGTTTGGGTTTGTGAACTGAGCCTCAGAACCAGCTGGCTGAGTGCTGTCCTGAGGATCTATGGCGTTGGTTTGGGTTTGTGAACTGAGCCTCAGAACCAGCTGGCTGAGTGCTGTCCTGAGGATCTATGGCGTTGGTTTGGGTTTGTGAACTGAGCCTCAGAACCAGCTGGCTGAGTGCTGTCCTGAGGATCTATGGGGTTGGTTTGGGTTTGTGAACTGAGCCTCAGAACCAGCTGGCTGAGTGCTGTCCTGAGGATCTATGGGGTTGGTTTGGGTTTGTGAACTGAGCCTCAGAACCAGCTGGCTGAGTGCTGTCCTGAGGATCTATGGGGTTGGTTTGGGTTTGTGAACTGAGCCTCAGAACCAGCTGGCTGAGTGCTGTCCTGAGGATCTATGGGGTTGGTTTGGGTTTGTGAACTGAGCCTCAGAACCAGCTGGCTGAGTGCTGTCCTGAGGATCTATGG
>NW_022262668.1:25000-32500 GCF_002021735.2 Oncorhynchus kisutch | reverse complement strand
GGAGCTAGCCAGCTAACTAGCTACTAGCTAGTAGTCAGCTAGCCACTGCTAGCGGTCATCAGCTAACCTTTAGCCCTGACAACTCCTGCCAGTCTGCACAGTACGATTCAATCCAGAGCTTATAGGACAAATTTTCCTCCATATCCCCGGATTCCTACCGCAAGCTCTTCACCTCTTCACCTGGATCATCGCAGCTAACTAGCTGCTATTCGATTGGCTTCTCTTGGCCAATATCTCTGTCCCGAAGCAAGCACCAATTAGCCTGGAGCTGGCCTATGCTAGGCCCATCTCCTGGCTAGCTGAAGAGGTCCATCAGCCACTCCTTGGGCTGCAATAGCTATTTTGCCAATTGGCCTGGACCCCTTTGATTGCCGATATGGAGCCCCACCGATCCATCGTGACTGGTCTGCCGACGTCACCACACGAGGGGGCTACAACAGACTTCTTCCGTCGCAACATCTCTCTAAGGCCCCTCTGCTAGCCCGCTAGCTGTCTGAATAGCCGTGTCTCCAGCCCACCCAGCTACTCACTGGACCCTATGATCACTGGGCTACGCATTTCCCTAATGTTAATATGCCTTGTCCACTGCTGTTTTGGTTAGTTATTATTGTTTTATTTCACTGTAGAGCCCCCAGCCCCGCCCAACATGCCTTAGATAGCCCTTTTGTCCCACTCCACACATGCGGATTGTCTTCAACCAGGATCTCAGCGATTGCTTGCGTCCGTAATGGGTCTGCAGTCAAACAACCACACCTCATCACAGTCAAACGCTCCCTAAAACACTTCAGCATGCAGGCCTTTCTGATCAACCTGGCCCGGGTATCCTGGAAGGATATTGACCTCATTCCATCAGTAGAAGATGCCTGGTTATTCTTTAAAAGTGCTTTCCTTGTACTGCAGCGCCAGCTGTGCCATCAGAGACTCTGGGTTCGCGCCCAGGCTCTGTCGTAACCGGCCGCGACCAGGAGGTCCATGGGGCGACGCACAATTGGCCTAGCGTCGTCCGGGTTAGGGAGGGCTTGGTCGGTAGGGATGTCCTTGTCTCATCGCGCACCAGCGACTCCTGTGGCGGGCCGGGCGCAGTGCGCGCTAACCAAGGTTGCCAGGTGCGACACATTGGTGCGGCTGGCTTCCGGGTTAGATGCGCGCTGTGTTAAGAAGCAGTGCGGTTGTGTTGTGTATCGGAGGATGCATGACTTTCAACCTTCGTCTCTCCCGAGCCCGTACGGGAGTTGTAGCGATGAGACAAGATAGTAGCTACTACAACAATTGGAAACCACGAAATTGGGGAGAAAAAGGGGTAAACCCCCCCCCCAAAAAAAAGTGCTTTCCTCACAATCTTCAATAAGCAAAAAATGTAGAACCAGGAACAGATATAGCCCGTTGTTCACTCCAGACCTGACTGCCCTTGACCAGCACAAAAACATCCTGTGGCGTTCTGCATTAGCATCGAATAGCCCCCGTGATATGCAACTTTTCAGGGAAGTTAGGAACCAAAATACACAGGCAGTTAGGAAAGCAAAGGCTAGATTTTTCAAACAGAAATTTGCATTCTGCAGCACAAAAAGTTCTGTGACACTGTAAAGTCCATGGAGAATAAGAGCACCTTCTCCCAGCTGCCCACTGCACTGAGGCTAGGAAACACTGTCACCACCGATAAATCCAAGATAATTGAGAATTTCAATAAGCATTTTTCTACTGCTGGCCATGCTTTCCACCTGGCTACCGCTACCCTGGTCAACAGCACTGCACCCCCCACAACAACTCGCCCAAGCCTCCTCCATTTCTCCTTCTCCCAAATCCAGTCAGCTGATGTTCTGAAAGAGCTGCAAAATCTGACCCCTACAAATCAGCAGGACTAGACAATCTGGATCCTCTCTTTCTAAAATGATCTGCCGGAATTGTTGCAACCCCTATTACTAGCCTGTTCAACCTCTCTTTTGTATCGCCTGAGATCCCCAAAGATTGGAAAGCTGCCGCGGTCATCCCCCTCTTCAAAGGAGGAGACACTCTAGACCCAAACTGCTACAGACCTATATCTATACTACCCTGCCTTTCTAAAGTCTTCGAAAACCAAGTTAAAACTTCTTGGCGCACCCATCCCGTTAGTGGGATCATTCAACATCCATTGAATTGCAGAGCGCCAAATTCAAATAAAATTACTACAAATATTTAATTTTCATGAAATCACAAGTGCAATATACCAAAACACAGCTTAGCTTCTTGTTAATCCACCTGGCGTGTCAGATTTAAAAAAGCTTTACAGCGAAAGCAAACCAAGCGTTTATGTAAGGACATTTCTCTCAGCTGACAAAACATTACAAACAGCTAGAAGCAAAGTAGATTGGTCACGAAAGTCAGAAAAGCAATAAAATGAATCACTTACCTTTGATGATCTTCAGATGTTTGCACTCACGAGACTCCCAGTTACACAATAAATGTTCATTTTGTTTGATAAAGATGGTTTTTATATCCAAAAACCTCCATTTGGTTGGCGAGTTTTGTTTAGTAATCCACAGGCTCGTGCAGATCACGACGTGCAGATGAAAATTCCAAATAGTATCTGTAAAGTTCGTAGAAACATGTCAAACGTTTTTTATAATCAATCCTCAGGTTGTTTTTACAATAAATAATCGGTAATATTTCAACCGGACGGTAGCTTTTTCAATAGGAGAGAAAAGGTCTGCTCCAAGCTGCTCGCGCAAAACTCTGGGGACACACAGCTATCTACTGACGCAATGTGATCATTCTCGCTCATTTTTCAGAATAAAAGCCTAAAACTATGTCTAAAGACTGTTCACACCTTGTGGAAGCTATAGGGAAAGGAATATGGTTGATCATTTTTTAAATGGAGGATAGATTTGCAATGAAACTAAGAGGCACTTCCTGGTTGGATTTTCCTCAGGTTTTTGCCTGCAGTATCAGTTCTGTTATACTCACAGACAATATTTTGACCGTTTTGGAAACTTTAGAGTGTTTTCTATCCTAATCTGCCAATTATATACATATTCTAGCTTCTGGGCCTGAGAAATAGGCAGTTTCATTTGGGCATGTTTTTCATCCAAACATCAAAATACTGCCCCCTAGTCCCAGGAAGTTAATAAACAGATCACTGACCATTTGGAATCCCACCGTACCTTCGCTACTATGCAATCTGGTTTCCGAACTGGGTGCACCTCAGCCACAAGGTCCTAAACGATATCTTATAACCACCATCGATAAGAGACAAAACTGTGCAGCTGTACTCATAGACCTGGCCAAGGCTTTCGACCAATCACCACATTCTTATCGGCAGACTCAACAGCCTTGGTTTCTCAAATGATTGCCTCGCCTGGTTCACCAACTACTTCTCAGACAGAGTTCAGTGTGTCAAATCAGAGGGCCTGTTGTCTGGACCTCTGGCAATCTCTATAGGGGTGCCACAGGGTTCAATTCTTGGTCCGGCTCTTTTCTCTGTATATATCAATCTCTATAGGGGTGCCACAGGGTTCAATTCTTGGTCCGGCTCTTTTCTCTGTATACATCAATGTATATATATATATAAATAGCAACGATGTCGCGTCACTTGCTGCATGTGATTCCCTGATCCACCTTTACGCAGACGATACCATTCTGTATACTTCTGGCCCTTCTTGGACACTGTGTTAACTAACCTCCAGACGAGCTTCAATGCCATACAACACTCCTTCCGTGGCCTCCAACTGCTCTTAAATACAAGTAAAACTAAATTCATGATTTTCAACCAATCGCTGCCAGCACCTGCCCGCCCGTCCAGCATCACTACTCTGGACGGTTCTGACTTAGAATATGTGGACAACTACTGGTTAGACTGTAAACTGTCCTTCCAGACCCACATTAAGCATCTCAAATCCAAAATTACATCTAGAATCAGCTTCCTATTTTGCAACAAAGCATCCTTCACTCATGCTGCCAAACATCCCCACGTAAAACTGACCATCTTACCGATCCTCGACTTCGGCGATGTCATTTACAAAATAGCTTCCAACACTCGACTCAGCAAATTAGATGCAGTCTATCACAGTTCCATCCATTTTGTCAACAAAGCCCCATACACTACCCACCACCTGTATGCTCTCGTTGACTGGCCCTCGCTTCATATTCGTCGCCAAACCCACTGGCTCTGTATGTCTCTGCTAGGTAAAACCCTGGCTTATCTCAGCTCACCTGTCACCATAGCAACACCCACCCGTAGCACGCGCTCCAGCAGGTATATTTCACTTGTCACCTCAAAAGCCAATTCCTCCTTTGGCCGCCTTTCCTTCCAGTTTTCTGCTGCCAATGACTGGAACGAATTACAAAAATCACTGAAGCTGGAGACTCATATCTCCCTCACTAACTTTAACTTAAGCACCAGCTGTCAGAGCATCTGCCCATCCAACTATCTCATCCCCAAACTGTTATTTTTTGTTGCTCCTTTGCACCCCAGTATCTCTACTTGCACATTCATCTTCTGCACATCTATCACTCCAGTGTTTAATTGCTCAATTGTAATTATTTCGCCACCATGGCCTATTTATTGCCTTTCCCTTATCTTACCTTATTTGCACACACTGTATATTGTGTTATTGACTGTGTGTTTGTTTATTCCATGTGTAACGAACATCGCTACCACTACCACACTACCACACATCACAACCAACAGCTACCACACACCACTACCACACACCACTACCACACATCACAACCAACCACTACCACACACCACACTACCACACATCACAACCAACAGCTACCACACACCACTACCACACACCACTACCACACATCACAACCAACCACTACCACACACCACACTACCACACTACCACACATCACAACCAACAGCTACCACACTACCACACATCACAAACAACAGCTACCACACACAACACTACCACACACCACTACCACACATCACAACCAACCACTACCACACACCACACTACCACACATCACAACCAACAGCTACCACACTACCACACATCACAAACAACACTACCACACATCACAACCAACCACTACCACACATCACAACCAACAGCTACCACACACCACTACCACGCACCACTACCACACCACACTACCACACATCACAACCAACAGCTACCACACACCACTACCACACACCACACACCACTACCACACACCACACACCACACACCACTACCACACACCACTACCACACATCACAACCAACCACTACCACACACCACTACCACACACCACAATACCACACCACACTACCACACACCACCACCACACTCCACACACCACTACAACACACCACTACCACACACACCACCACCACACAACACGACCACACCACACTACCACACACCACTACCACCCTACAACACACCACTACCACACCAAACTACCACACACCACTACCACCCCACCACACACCACTACCACACACCACACTACCACACCAAACTACCACACACCACTAAAGGTTTAAAGAGAGGAAGGAGAAGTAGAGACAGAGATAGAGACACACAGAGAGAGAGACAGAGGGAGACACAGAGAGAGAGAAAGAGGGAGAATGACAGAGAGAAAGAGAGACAGAGAGAGAGAGACACACATGTGTGTGCGTGTCTCTGTGAGTGTGTGTGTGTGTGTGTCTTTGAGTGTGTGTGTGTGTGTGTGTGTCCCACTTCTCTTTAACCCCCAGTTAGCACCCTGTCATTCCATCTATTGGTTATTCCAGGTAATGGTTCACTGCAGATTCTGGATCTGACTTTCCAATAACAACACACACACGCACACATGCACACACACACGCACACACGCACACACACACACACACACACACACACACACACACACACACACACACACACACACACACACACACACACACACACACACACACACACAGACACACACATACACACACACAGACACACACACACACACACACACTATTAGCCCCAGTGTGTTACATTGACACCATAGTTATAATGAGCTTGTGGTCCTCAATGCTCCTTCAGCAATTCTTATAGGGTTGCAAAAATACACCCTCCTCTTCTCTCTTCTCCCTCCCTCAACCTCTCCTCTTCTCCTGTTCTCTCCCTCAACCTCTCCTCTTCTCCTCTTCTCTCCCTCAACCTCTCCTCTTGCCCTCTTTCCTCAACCTCTCTTCTCCTCTTCTCTCCCTCAACCTCTCCTCTTCTCTCTTCTCCCTCCCTCAACCTCTCCTCTTCTCCTGTTCTCTCCCTCAACCTCTCCTCTTCTCCTCTTCTCTCCCTCAACCTCTCCTCTTGCCCTCTTTCCTCAACCTCTCTTCTCCTCTTCTCTCCCTCAACCTCTCCTCTTCTCTCTTCTGCCTCCCTCAACCTCTCCTCTCCTCAACCTCTCCTCTTCTCAACCTCTCCTCTTCTCTCCCTCAACCTCTCTTCCTCTCAACCTCTCCTATTCTCAACCTCTCCTCTTCTCAACCTCTCCTCTCCTCTTCTCTCCCTCAACCTCTCCTCTTCTCAACCTCTCCTCTCCTCTTCTCTCCCTCAACCTCTCCTCTTCTCAACCTCTCCTCTTCTCTCCCTCAACCTCAACCTCTCCTCTTCTCAACCTCTCCGCTCCTCTTCTCTCCCTCAACCTCTCCTCTTCTCCACCTCCCCTCTTCTCAACCTCTCCTGTTCTCAACCTCTCCTCTCCTCTATTCTCCCTCAACCTCTTCTCAACCACTCCTCTTCTCAACCTCTCCTCTCCCTCAAGCTCTCCTCTTCTCAACCTCTCCTCTTCTCAACCTCTCCTCTTCTCTCCCTCAATCTCTCCTCTTCTCCTTTCCTCCTTCCTTCACTTTCTCCTTTACTGACTGTGAAGGAGTGTGTGTGTGTGTGTGTGTGTGTGTGTGTGTACCAGACATATGGTGTCCATAGTAACAGTGGTGTATCCTGGGCCAGACAGAACAGGTACAGCCAGATCTCACTGATTCATCACTTCATCACTTCACCACTGAATCTATTACTGTCAGAACCTACTAATCAACCACACAGCCTTCACCACTGAATCTATTACTGTCAGAACCTACTAATCAATCACACAGCCTTCACCACTGAATCTATTACTGTCAGAACCTACTAATCAACCACACAGCCTTAATCACTGAATCTATTACTGTCAGAACCTACTAATCAACCACACAGCCTTCACCACTGAATCTATTACTGTCAGAACCTACTAATCAATCACACAGCCTTCATCACTGAATCTATCACAGTCAGAACCTACTAATCAACCACACAGCCTTCATCACTGAATCTATTACTGTCAGAACCTACTAATCAACCACACAGCCTTCACCACTGAATCTATTACTGTCAGAACCTACTAATCAACCACACAGCCTTCATCACTGAATCTATTACTGTCAGAACCTACTAATCAACCACACAGCCTTCACCACTGAATCTATCACAGTCAGAACATACTAATCAATCACACAGCCTTAATCACTGAATATATCCCAGCTAGTACACACACACACGGCAGATACAC
>NW_022262668.1:12500-17500 GCF_002021735.2 Oncorhynchus kisutch | reverse complement strand
CCTCCTCTCTCTTCCTCCTCTCCCTTTCTTCTTCTCTTCCTCCTCTCTTCCTCTCTCTCCTTCTCTTCCTCCTCTCTCTTCCTCCTCTCCCTTTCTTCTTCTCTTCCTCCTCTCTCTTCCTCTCTCTTCCTCTCTCTCCTTCTCTTCCTCCTCTCTCTTCCTCCTCTCTCTTCCTCCTCTCCCTTTCTTCTTCTCTTCCTCCTCTCTCTTCCTCTCTTCTCCTTCTCTTCCTCCTCTCTCTTCCTCCTCTCCCTTTCTTCTTCTCTTCCTCCTCTCTCTCCTTCTCTTCCTCTCTTTTATTGTCTTTCCTCTCTTCCTGTCTTTCTGAATCTGTCATGACGTCTGTTGTTTCTGCCCTACAACTGCTATTCCTTTATCACTCATTCTCTCTCTCTCTCTGTGTGTGTGTGTGTGTGTGTGTGTGTGTGTGTGTGTGTGTGTGTGTGCGTGGCGTGGGCTCGATTCTGTGTTGAAGCTGATGTGACACGTCAGCATCTAAATTAAGCGCCTGACACAGAATCACTTCTGACACACACACACGTACACACACACACACACACACACACACATACACACACACACACACACACCCGTACACAGACTATAGTCTCTCTCTCTATAGCATGTCTTAATGTTACTCAGTTCCTTTGGCTTTGATGCCTCATGATTGAGCTCTGTTCAAGTAGACTGCTGTGCTGTGGTCTGAAGTTGCTGTTGCTGTGGTCTGATAGGGGTGTCAGTGGGCTGACTGTGAACGCTCTGAGAGACTCTGGGTTGAGGTCAGTGATAAAGTAGTCTACAGTACTACTGCCAAAAGATGAGCTATAGGTGTACCTAACATAGGAGTCCCCTCGAAGCCTACCATTTACTATGTACATACCCAGCGTGCAACTGAGCTGCAGGAGTTGTGACCCGTTTTTGTTGGTTATGTTGTCATAGTTGTCATAGTCTCTCTCTCTCTCTGTCTCTCTCACTCTGTCTCTGTCTCTGTCCTTCCTTCTCTCTCTCTCCCTCCCTCTCTCTCTCTCTGTCTCTATGTCCCTCCCTCTCTCTGTCTCTCTCTGTCTCTGTGTCCCTCCCTCTCTCTCCCTGTCTCCCTCTCTCTCTGTCTCTATGTCCCTCCCTCTCTCTGTCTCTTTCTGTCTCTGTGTCTCCCTCCCTCTCTCTGTCTCTATCTGTCTCTGTGTCACTCACTCTCTCTGTCTCTCTCTGTCTCTATGTCCCTCCCCCTCTCTCTGTCTCTCTCTCTCTCTCTGTCTCCCTCCCTCTCTCTGTCTCTCTCTGTCTCTATGTCCCTCCCTCTCTCTGTCTCTCTCTGTCTCTGTGTCCCTCCCTCTCTCTCCCTGTCTCCCTCTCTCTCTGTCTCTCTCTGTCTCTGTGTCTCTCACTCACTCTCTCTCTCTCTCTCTCTTTGTCTCTCTCTCCTCTCTCTCTATCTCTATCTCTCTCTCTCTGTCTGTCTCTCTCCCTCCCTCTCTCTCTGTCTCTGTGTCCCTCCCTCTCGGTATGTCTCTCTCTGTCTCTCTGTCTCTCGCTCGCTCTCTATCTTTCTCTCTGTGTCTCTCACTCACCTTCCCTCTCTCTCTCTTTCTCTGTCTTTCTCTCTTGCCACCTCCCCTTCTCAATTAAGTTTGCATACTTTAGTTATTTGTGGTGTGATACTATATAATATACTTTATGCAATGATTGTTTAGTTTTTTTACTTTCAAAGCCACCATTCATGTCTGTGTGTTTTATGCCAATGTGTTGAAGTCTTCCAATATACAGTATACATGTAGACAAGCTGAAATAAAAATTCCCTCTCCTTCTCCCTCCTTCCCCTCCCCCTTCATCCAACCAATCCCCCTCCCTCTCTGCTTCTGTCAGTGAGGAACCGTGTCTCTCAGGGTAAGACAACCAGCTCGTTCTCTCTTTTATCTCACTATCCATCAATGCCTCGTTCCGTTGCTCTCTCTCCCTCCTCTCTCTTTCTCTCTGCCCTCCTCTCTCTTTCTCTCTCTCCCTCCTCTCTCTTTCTCTCTCTCTTTCTCTCCCTCCTCTCTCTCTCTCCTTCCTCTCTCTTTCTCTCTCTCTTCTTCTCTCTCTCCTCCTCTCTCTTTCTCTGTCTCTCTCTCTCTCTCTCTCTCTCTCTCTCTCTCTCTCTCTCTCTCTCTCTCTCTCTCTCCCCCCTCTCTCTCTCTCCCTCCTCTCTCTCTCTCCTCTCCCTCCTCTCTCTCTCTCCTCTCCCTCCTCTCTCCCTCTCTCTCTCCCTCCTCTCTGTCTCTCTCTCTCCCTCCTCTTCCTCTCTCTCCATCCTCTCTCTCTCTCCCTCCTCTCTCTCTCCCTCCTCTCTCTCTCTCCCTCCTCTCTCTTTCTCTCTCTCTCCCTCCTCTCTCTTTTCTCTCTCTCTCTCTCCCTCCTCTCTCTCTCTCTCCCTCCTCTCTCTCTCTCCTCTCCCTCCTCTCTCTCTCTCTGTCTCTCTCTCTCTTTCGCTCTCTCTCTCTCTCCCTCCTCTCTCTTCTCTCTCTCCCTCCTCTCTCTCTCTCTCTCTCCCTCCTCTCTCTCACCCTCCTCTCTCTCACCCTCCTCTCTCTCTCTCTCTCTCTCTCTCTCTCTCCCAACTGAAGGCCATAGACTTGTATCATAAAGATATGTTAAGTGTCCCCCTTCCTCCTTTCTGTCCTCACACATTCAGTGTTCTCCTCTCTACCTCAGTGTTCTCCTCTCTACCTCAGTGTTCTCCTCTCTACCTCAGTGTTCTCCTCTCTACCTCAGTGTTCTCCTCTCTACCTAAGTGTTCTCCTCTAAGTGTTCTCCTCTCTACCTCAGTGTTCTCCTCTCAGTGTTCTCCTATCTACCTCAGTGTTCTCCTCTCAGTGTTCTCCTCTCTACCTCAGTGTTCTCCTCTCAGTGTTCTCCTCTCTACCTCAGCGTTCTCCTTTCTACCTCAATGTTCTCCTCTCTGTGTTCTCCTCTCTACCTCAGTGTTCTCCTTTCTACCTCAATGTTCTCCTCTCAGTGTTCTCCTCTCTAACTCGGTGTTCTCCTCTCTACCTCAGTGTTCTCCTCTCAGTGTTCTCCTCTCAGTGTTCTCCTCTCTACCTCAGTGTTCTCCTCTCAGTGTTCTCTTCTCAGTGTTATCCTCTCAGTGTTCTCCTCTCAGTGTTCTTTTCTCTACCCCAATGTTCTCCTCTCAGTGTTCTCCTCTCAGTGTTCTCCTCTCTACCTCAGTGTTCTCCTCTCAGTGTTCTGCTCTCAGTGTTCTCCGCTCAGTGTTCTCCTCTCAATTTTCTACTCTTTAACTCAATGTTCTCCTCTTTAAATCAATGTTCTCCTCTCTAACTCGGTGTTCTCCTCTCTACCTCAGTGTTCTCCTCTCAGTGTTCTCCTTTCTACCTCAGTGTTCTCCTCTCAATATTCTCCTCTTTAACTCAATGTTCTCCTCTTTAACTCAGTGTTCTCCTCTCTAACTCAGTGTTCTCCTCTAAGTGTTCTCCTCTCTAACTCAGTGTTCTCCTCTCTAACTCAGTGTTCTCCTCTCTAACTCAGTGTTCTCCTCTAAGTGTTCTCCTTTCTACCTCAATGTTCTCCTCTCAATATTCTCCTCTTTAACTCAATGTTCTCCTCTAACTCAGTGTTCTCCTCTCTAACTCAAACTCAGTGTTCTCCTCTAAGTGTTCTCCTCTCTAACTCAGTGTTCTCCTCTCTAACTCAGTGTTCTCCTCTCTAACTCAATGTTCTCCTCTCTAACTCAGTGTTCTCCTCTCTAACTCAGTGTTCTCCTCTCTAACTCAGTGTTCTCCTCACTAACTCAGTGTTCTCCTCTCTAACTCAGTGTTCTCTTCTATAACTTAGTGTTCTCCTCACTAACTCAGTGTTCTCCTCTCTAACTCAGTGTTCTCTTCTATAACTCAGTGTTCTCCTCTCTAACTCAGTGTTCTCCTCTAAGTGTTCTCCTCTCTAACTCAGTGTTCTCCTCACTAACTCAGTGTTCTCTTCTCTAACTCGGTGTTCTCCTCTCTAACTCAGTGTTCTCTTCTATAACTCAGTGTTCTCTTCTATAATTCAGTGTTCTCTTCTATAACTCAGTGTTCTCTTCTATAACTCAGTGTTCTCCTCTCTAACTCAGTGTTCTCCTCTCTAACTCAGTGTTCTCCTCTCTAACTCAGTGTCTCTTCTATAACTTAGTGTTCTCTCACTAACTCAGTGTTCTCCTCACTAACTCAGTGTTCTCTTCTATAACTCAGTGTTCTCCTCTCTAACTCAGTGTTTCTCCTCTAAGTGTTCTCTTCTATAACTCAGTGTTCTCCTCTCTAACTCAGTGTTCTCCTCTAAGTGTTCTCTTCTATAACTCAGTGTTCTCCTCTCTAACTCAGTGTTCTCTTCTATAACTCAGTGTTCTCCTCTCTAACTCAGTGTTCTCTTCTATAACTCAGTGTTCTCCTCTCTAACTCAGTGTTCTCTTCTATAACTCAGTGTTCTCTTCTATAAATCAGTGTTCTCCTCTCTAACTCAGTGTTCAAACACATTTACATAAGTATTCAGACTCTTTACTCAGTACTTTGTTGAAGCACCTTTGGGAGTGATTACAGCATTGAGTCTTCTTGGATATGTCGCTACAAGCTTGGCACACCTGTATTTGGGGAGTTCCTCCCATTCTTCTCTGCAGATCCTCAACCCTCTGGTTGGATGGGGAGCATTGCTGCGCAGCTATTTTCAGGTCTCTTTAGAGATATTTGATCGGGTTCAAGTCCAGGCTCCAGCTCGGCCACTTAAGGACATTCAGAGACTTGTCCTGAAGCCACTCCTTCATTGTCTTGGCTGTGTGCTTAGGGTCATTGTTCTGTTGGAAGGTGAACATTCGCTCCAGTCTGAGGTCCTGAGCGGTCTGGAGCAGGTTTCCATCAAGGATCTCTCTGCACTTTGCTCTGTTCATATTTCCTTCGATCCTGACTAGTCTCCCAGTCTCTGCTGCTGTGAAAAGCATCCCCACAGCATGATGCTGCCACCACCATGCTTGG
>NW_022262668.1:0-7500 GCF_002021735.2 Oncorhynchus kisutch | reverse complement strand
TACCAGTTACCAGACATGGTCTACCAGTTACCAGACATGGTCTACCAGTTACCAGACATGGTCTACCAGTTACCAGACACTGGTCCTCTACCAGTTACCAGTTACCAGTTACCAGTACCATGTCTACCAGTTACCAGACATGGTCCTCTACCAGTTACCAGACATGGTCCTCTACCAGTTACCAGACATGGTCTACCAGTTACAGACATGTCTACCAGTTACCAGACATGGTCCTTACCATTACCAGACATAGTCCTCTACCAGTTACCAGACATGGTCCTCTACCAGTTACCAGATATGGTCCTCTACCATTACAGACATGATCTCTACCAGTTACCAGACTGGCGTCCTCTACCAGTACCAGACATGTCTACCAGTTACCAGACATGGTCCTCTACCAAGTTACCAGACATGGTCTTACCGTTTACCAGACATGTCCTCTACCAGTTACCAGACATGGTCCTCTACCAGTTACCAGACATGGTCCTCTACCGTGACCAGAAGGGTTCCTCTACCAGTTACCAGACATGGTCCTCTACCAGTTACCAGACATGATCCTCTACCAGTTACCAGACATGGTCTCTACCAGTACCAGACATGGTCTCTACCAGTTACCAGACATGATCCTCTACCAGTTACCAGACATGGTCCTCTACCAGTTACCAGACATGGTCCTCTACCAGTTACCAGACATGGTCCTCTACCAGTTACCAGACATGGTCCTCTACCAGTTACCAGACATGGTCCTCTACCAGTTACCAGACATGATCCTTCTACCAGTTACCAGACATGGTCCTCTACCAGTTACCAGACATGGTCCTCTACCAGTTACCAGAAATGGTCCTGGTCAGACATGGTCCTGGTCAGACATGGTCCTGGTCAGACATGGTCCTGGTCAGGCATGGTCCTGGTCCTGGTCCTGGTCAGACATGGTCCTGGTCAGACATGGTCCTGGTCAGGACATGGTCCTGGTCAGACATGGTCCTGGTTAGACATGGTCTGGTCCTGGTCCTGGTCAGACATGGTCCTGGTCAGACATGGTCCTGGTCAGACATGGTCCTGGTCCTGGTCCTGGTCAGACATGGTCCTGGTCAGACATGGTCCTGGTCAGACATGGCCCTGGTCAGGCATGGTCCTGGTCAGACATGGTCCTGGTCAGACATGGTCCTGGTCGACATGGCCCTGGTCAGGCATGGTCCTGGTCAGACATGGTCCTGGTCAGACATGGTCCTGGTCAGACATGGTCCTGGTCTGGTCCTGGTCAGACATGGTCCTGGTCAGACATGGTCCTGGTCAGACATGGTCCTGGTCAGACATGGCCCTGGTCAGGCATGGTCCTGGTCAGACATGGTCCTGGTCAGACATGGTCCTGGTCAGACATGGCCCTGGTCAGGCATGGTCCTGGTCAGACATGGTCCTGGTCAGACATGGTCCTGGTCCTGGTCCTGGTCAGACATGGTCCTGGTCAGACATGGTCCTGGTCAGACATGGCCCTGGTCAGGCATGGTCCTGGTCAGACATGGTCCTGGTCAGACATGGTCCTGGTCAGACATGGCCCTGGTCAGGCATGGTCCTGGTCAGACATGGTCCTGGTCCTGGTCCTGGTCAGACATGGTCCTGGTCAGACATGGTCCTGGTCAGACATGGCCCTGGTCAGGCATGGTCCTGGTCAGACATGGTCCTGGTCAGACATGGTCCTGGTCAGACATGGTCCTGGTCAGACATGGTCCTGGTCCTGAAAGAAGAATGCTAGGAAGAACAGAAACATACCTTATGGATGAACAAAATGATGAGAGGGACAGACAGAGGTGGAGTTGTTAGGCCCAATATTCATCTGTCTGTGATGAACCAATCACTATTTTCCTCTACTGTCTAAGTCAACTATCAATCACACACACACACCCACACACATACACACACACGCACGCGCGCACACAAACACACCACACACCCACACACATACACACACACACGTGCACACACACACACCCACACACACACCCACACACACACCCACACACACACACTTTCTCTCTCTTCATTGAGATATTTATTTTAGATTTGTGTTGTGTTGAAACTCTCGTGTTGAAGAAAATGAAATGATCTCCCCTCTCTCACCCCCTCTCGTTCTCTCTCTCCCCAATTTCTCTTTCTCTCTCTCTCCCCTCCTTTGTTCTCTCTCTCTCTCTCTCCCTCCTCGTTCTCTCCCCCCCTCCCCCTTTCTCTCCCCCCCTCCCCCTTTCTCTCCCCCCCTCCCCCCTTTCTCTCCCCCCCTCCCCCCTTTCTCTCCCCCCTCCCCCTTTCTCTCCCCCCCTCCCCCGTTCTCTCCCCCCCTCCCCCCTTTCTCTCCCCCCCTCCCCCTTTCTCTCCCTCACCTCCTGTTTTCTCTCTCTCTCAGACCCTGATGCTCTGGTTGAGCCCGTGGCTCCGGTGATTGTGATTGGTCCGAAGAATATGTCTGTCGTGGCAGGGAGGGAAGCTACACTTGAGTGTATTGCTAACGCCAGGTAACACACACACACACACATACACATACACATACACACACACACATACACATACACACACACACACACACACACACACACACACACACACACATACAGTCTCACACACACACACACACACACATACACACACACACAGTCTCACACACACACAGTCTCACACACACACACAGTCTCTCACACACACACAGTCTCTCACACACACACACACACACACACACACACACACACACACACACACACACACACACACAACATACCTGGCCTCACTCAGTGAGGCTTTAAAACTCAAATGACAGGAAGTTGCCCTCAACTCTCTCTTTAGCACTCCTAATCTCTCTCCTGCTCTCTCTCTCTCTCTCTCTCTGTCTCTCTCTCTCTCTCTCTCTCTCTCTCTCTCTCTCTCTCTCTCTCTCTCTCTCTCTCTCTCTCTCTCTCTCAATTCAATTCAAGGGCTTTATTGGCATGGGAAACATGTGTTAACATTGCCAAAGCAAGTGAGGTAGACAACATACAAAGTGAATGTATATGAATGTCTCTCTCTCTCTCCCTCCCCTCCTATCCTCCTTCCCCGCTCTCTCTCTCCCTCCTATCCTCCTTTCCCTCCCCTCTCTATCTCCCTCCCCTCCTATCCTCCTTCCCCTCCCCTCTCTCTCTCCCTCCCCTCCTATCCTCCTTCCCCTCCCCTCTCTCTCTCCCTCCCCTCCTATCCTCCTTCCCCTCCCCTCTCTCTCTCTCTCTCTCCCTCCCCTCCTATCCTCCTTCCCCTCCCCTCTCTCTATCCCTCCTCCAAGACCAGTTTAGACAGTGTTGATTAGAGAAGTCAGTCTGTCTTCCACCCTGCCTCAGCACCTCTGTCTAACACTCTCACACCCACACACACACACACACACACACACACACACACACACACACACACACACACACACACACACACACACACACACACACACACACACACAGTCTCACACACACAGACACACACACACACACACACACCACACACCCCTCCACAGTAATAAAGTGTTTTAGGTGTAAGCATCAGAAACGTTGTCTTGATGTTGTTTTGTCTCCTGGTGCCAATACCCCTTCTAGTAGACAGTACAGTAGTTGTGTGACTGCATGGACCTCTATAAAGACTGGAAGTTGTTCCACTGTCATTCATTGATTTACTGATTGACTGCTTGATTGATAAATAGATTGATCATTTGATTGAATGATTGTGAAATAGATTAATCATTTGATTGATTGATTGTTTAATTGGTTGATTGATTGGCTAGATGAGTTATTGATAGATTTAATTTGGTTAATTTGTTGTTTTCTCCCCAGGCCGGTGGAGAGGCTGGTGTTGTCGTGGAAACGTAATGGGCGTCGGCTGGCCAGTGGAGTGGGCGTGTTCGGGCGTCGCCTGACCCTCTCTAGCCCCTCCCTCTCAGACGGGGGCGTGTACGTGTGTGAGGCGTCACTTCTCAACTCCACCACCAGACCCACCGAGGCCCGGGCCCATCTCACTGTACTGGGTACGACACACACCTCACTGTACTGGGAACAAAACACACCTCACTGTACTGGGAACAACACACACCTCACTGTACTGGGAACAAAACACACCTCACTGTACTGGGAACAAAACACACCTCACTGTACTGAGTGAAACACACCTCACTGTACTGGGTGAAACACATCTCACTGTACTGGGTACAACACACACCTCACTGTACTGGGAACAAAACACACCTCACTGTACTGGGTACAACACACACCTCACTGTACTGGGTGCGACACACACCTCACTGTACTGGGTGAAACACACACCTCACTGTACTGGGAACAAAACACACCTCACTGTACTGGGTGAAACACACCTCACTGTACTAGGAACAAAACACACCTCACTGTACTGGGTGAAACACACCTCACTGTACTGGGAACAAAACACACCTCACTGTACTGGGAACAAAACACACCTCACTGTACTGGGAACAACACACACCTCACTGTACTGGGAACAAAACACACCTCACTGTACTGGGAACAAAACACACCTCACTGTACTGGGAACAAAACACACCTCACTGTACTGGGTGAAACACTCCTCACTGTACTGGGTGAAACACACCTCACTGTACTGGGAACAAAACACACCTCACTGTACTGGGTGAAACACACCTCACTGTACTGGGTGAAACACACCTCACTGTACTGGGAACAAAACACACCTCACTGTACTGGGTACAAAACACACCTCACTGTACTGGGAACAAAACACACCTCACTGTACTGGGAACAACACACACCTCACTGTACTGGGTGAAACACACCTCACTGTACTGGGAACAAACACACCTCACTGTACTGGGTACAAAACACACCTCACTGTACTGGGAACAAAACACACCTCACTGTACTGGGAACAACACACACCTCACTGTACTGGGTGAAACACACCTCACTGTACTGGGAACAACACACACCTCACTGTACTGGGAACAACACACACCTCACTGTACTGGGAACAAAACACACCTCACTGTACTGGGAACAAAACACACAGCTCACTGTACTGGGTGAAACACACCTCACTGTACTGGGTGAAACACACACCTCACTGTACTGGGAACAAAACACACCTCACTGTACTGGGTGAAACACACACCTCACTGTACTGGGAACAAAACACACCTCACTCTACTGGGAACAAAACACACCTCACTGTACTGGGTGAAACACACACCTCACTGTACTGGGTGAAACACACACCTCACTGTACTGGGAACAACACACACCTCACTGTACTGGGAACAAAACACACCTCACTGTACTGGGAACAAAACACACCTCACTGTACTGGGAACAACACAGCTCACTGTACTGGGAACAACACACACCTCACTGTACTGGGTTAAACACACACCTCACTGTACTGGGAACAACACACACCTCACTGTACTGGGAATAACACACACCTCACTGTACTGGGTACAACACACACCTCACTGTACTGGGAACAAAACACACCTCACTGTACTGGGTGAAACACACATCTCACAGTTTATGACCAGGGTGGCTGGAGTCTTTGGAGATGTTTCTAGCTTTCCTCTGACACCGCCTGGTATAGAGGTCCTGGATGGCAGGATGCTTGGCCCCTTTGATGTATTGGTCCGTACTATTACATACACATAAACACTAACACGTTCTCCATGGTTCTGTTATAACACATTCTCCATGGTTCTGTTATAACACATTCTCCATGGTTCTGTTATAACACATTCTCCATGGTTCTGTTATAACACATTCTCCGTGGTTCTGTTATAACACATTCTCCATGGTTCTGTTATAACACATTCTCCGTGGTTCTGTTATAACACATTCTCCATGGTTCTGTTATAACACATTCTCCATGGTTCTGTTATAACACATTCTCCATGGTTCTGTTATAACACATTCTCCATGGTTCTGTTATAACACATTCTCCATGGTTCTGTTATAACACATTCTCCATGGTTCTGTTATAACACATTCTCCATGGTTCCGTTATAACACATTCTCCATGGTTCTGTTATAACACATTCTCCATGGTTCCGTTATAACACATTCTCCATGGTTCTGTTATAACACATTCTCCATGGTTCTGTTATAACACATTCTCCGTGGTTCTGTTATAACACATTCTCCATGGTTCTGTTATAACACATTCTCCATGGTTCTGTTATAACACATTCTCCATGGTTCTGTTATAACACATTCTCAGTGGTTCTGTTATAACACATTCTCCATGGTTCTGTTATAACACATTCTCCATTGTTCATTTCTCAGATCAGAACAAATGTTTTCAGTCGCAGAGAAAATGAATTGGTTTCCAGAGTCAATAATCAATAAACACACACACACACACACACACACACACACACACACACACACACACACACACACACACACACACACACACACACACACACACACACACACACACACACACACACACACTTACACACATATAAAGCACCTCAACCAGACACAGCCAACGCCTCTTCTGTGTGTGTGTGTGTGTGTGTGTGTGTGTGTGTGTGTGTGTGTGTGTGTGTGTGTGTGGTATGGTAAACACACACAAGATGATTGATGAAGATCAACTTTTTTTTGATGTGTTACTCAATAGCTTTTGATGCTTCATGATTGCTGAGGGAGAGGTTGAATAGCGCGCTCTCAGAAGTACGCTAGTGCATATTTATTCTCCATCTCTCTATTCTCTCTCTTCTCTCTATCATCTCTCTTCTCTCTATCATCTCTCTTCTCTCTATCATCTCTCTCTTCTCTCTATCATCTCTCTTCTCTCTATCATCTCTCTTCTCTCTATCATCTCTCTTCTCTCTATCATCTCTCTTCTCTCTATCATCTCTCTTCTCTCTATCATCTCTATTCTCTCTATTCTCTCTCTTCTCTCTATCATCTCTCTTCTCTCTATCATCTCTATTCTCTCTATTCTCTCTCTTCTCTCTATTCTCTCTCTTCTCTCTATCTCTAGAGAGAGAGAGCGAGAGAGAGAGAGAGAGAGAGAGAGAATTAAAACTCTAAGCACAAACCTGTCTCCCCACCTACCCACCGTTTGCTGCTGTTCTATGTATGAGGGAGATTAATGTTTCTGTTGTCTTGTCCACAAGGTACAGCAGGTTCTACACACACACACGGGAGGAGTGTGTGTGTGTGTCGTCGTTGTCTGTGTGCTGAGTGTGTTTGGAGTTTTAGCTGAGGGAAGTGTCATACTTCAGTCCAATATCCCGCTAGGACTATTAACAACATGAAAAACAACAGAATACTGTACTGGACCCGCTGGTCTGTTGTGGCTCTCAGCTGGTGTAGATTCTCTCTGTCGTCTTCGAGAGGAACACAGAATTGAGAGATAACGAAGAGAGGGAGAGAGATCTCTCTTTCTCCCTGTCTCTCTGTCTCTCTCTCTCTCTTTGTCTCACTCTCTGTCTCTCTCTCTCTTTCTCCC
>NW_022262667.1:452500-501244 GCF_002021735.2 Oncorhynchus kisutch | reverse complement strand
GTATGCATTCTCTATACTGGCTATTGCCATTTCCTTACATAAATCTACCACCACTTTTCAACGTGTGATTTATGGGGAATTCATCAATATTTCATGTATTTTCTGTTTGATTTGTAAACTATATTATGAAACCCTACAACCCAAACCAATCCCTAATTGCTGTAACAATAACAATAAATGTGACTATAAATCTTCTCTGACTCCGTGAGGCGAAGCTAAGCAGCAACATGTTTTCACGCCCTGGTTACTTTCTATTATCAGCCAGCGTGTTTCCTGACTCTTTTTCCCAAGACACTCCAAACAGCAAGATGAGTTGAGAAATTCATTCACCTGAACAATAAACCCAAAGGCAGCTCTTTCTTTGGCTTCTGTCTGTAGTCTCTAGGCCTCAGTTAAATCAGCTGAGTAGTAGTCTGTAAAGCACTGCAGTTGGTTTCTCCTCAGGATGCTGAATAACTGACAGTTGGTTTCTCCACAGGATGCTGAATAACTGACAGTTGGTTCTCTCACAGGATGCTGAATAACTGACAGTTGGTTCTCCCACAGGATGCTGAATAACTGACAGTTGGTTTCTCCACAGGATGCTGAATAACTGACAGTTGGTTCTCCCACAGGATGCTGAATAACTGACAGTTGGTTTCTCCACAGGATGCTGAATGACTGACAGTTGGTTTCTCCCACAGGATGCTGAATAACTGACAGTTGGTTCTCCCCAGGATGCTGAATAACTGACAGTTGGTTACTCCCCAGGATGCTGAATAACTGACAGTTGGTTACTCCCCAGGATGCTGAATAACTGACAGTTGGTTACTCCCCAGGATGCTGAATAACTGACCAGTTGGTTACTCCCCAGGATGCTGAATAACTGACAGTTGGTTTTCCCACAGGATGCTGAATAACTGACAGTTGGTTTCTCCACAGGATGCTGAATAACTGACAGTTGGTTTTTCCACAGGATGCTGAATAACTGACAGTTGGTTCTCTCACAGGATGCTGAATAACTGACAGTTGGTTCTCCCACAGGATGCTGAATAACTGACAGTTGGTTTCTCCACAGGATGCTGAATGACTGACAGTTGGTTTCTCCCACAGGATGCTGAATAACTGACAGTTGGTTCTCCCCAGGATGCTGAATTAACTGACAGTTGGTTACTCCCCAGGATGCTGAATAACTGACAGTTGGTTACTCCTCAGGATGCTGAATAACTGACAGTTGGTTACTCCCCAGGATGCTGAATAACTGACAGTTGGTTACTCCCCAGGATGCCTGAATAACTGACAGTTTGGTTACTCCCCAGAATGCTGGAATAACTGACAGTTGGTTACTCCCCAGGATGCTGAATTAACTGACAGTTGGTTTTCCCACAGGATGCTGAATAACTGACAGTTGGTTACTCCCCAGGATGCTGAATAACTGACAGTTGTTTCTCCCCAGGATGATGAATAACTGACAGTTGGTTTCTCCACAGGATGCTGAATAACTGACACGTTGTTTACAGTTGGTTTCTCCTCAGGATGCTGAATAACTGACAGTTGGTTCTCCTCAGGATGCTGAATAACTGACAGTTGGTCTCTCCACAGGATGCTGAATAACTGACAGTTGGTTCTCCTCAGGATGCTGAATAACTGACAGTTGGTCTCTCCACAGGATGCTGAATAACTGACAGTTGGTTACTCCCCAGGATGCTGAATAACTGACAGTTGGTTCTCCCCAGGATGCTGAATAACTGACAGTTGGTTCTCCCCAGGATGCTGAATGACTGACAGTTGGTTTCTCCTCAGGATGCTGAATGACTGACAGTTGGTTTCTCTACAGGATGCTGAATGACTGACAGTTGGTTTCTCCACAGGATACTGAATGACTGACAGTTGTTACAGTTGGTTTCTCCTCAGGATGCTGAATGACTGACAGTTGGTTTCTCTACAGGATGCTGAATAACTGACAGTTGTTACAGTTGGTTTCGCCTCAGGATACTAAATAACTGACAGTTGTTACAGTTGGTTTCTCCTCAGGATGATGAATGACTGACAGTTGGTTTCTCCTCAGGATGCTGAATGACTGACAGTTGTTCCTGAGCAGACACCAACTGTATGCTGAATGACTGACAGTTGTTACAGATGGTTGGTTATGTCCTCAGTGTGCCTCTGAGGTTACTGGAGACTACTTGGTGTTGGAGTCACTCAACAACAACATACCATAGCTGTGTTGAGGCCTCATAAGTTCACAGAGTCAAGGTACTACTGTACATACCGTACAGAGTGGTCTCATAGTATGAAAGAGATACAAGTAAGTTGTCATTTTCAACTTTGTGGAGGTTTTGAGATCTGTTCACGTGGACCTTGAATCAGGACATTTGTAAACTATCCAAGACGACTCCTTGAATGTCACCTCCTGAAGAATCCTTGGACATAAACACGTATCGATGTGCTGTATTAGCCATAACCAACTACAGTACAGACACACAGTATAACCCAAAAGGCGAAGGCTCGTTGTTGAGTCCGATGACCGTCGGTTCAGTTGGAGAATGTGACAGTATAACCCAAAAGGCGGAGGCTCGTTGTTGAGTCCAATGACCGTCGGTTCAGTTGGAGAATGTGACCGGTCATTGTGTTCTAGGGTAGTCCTTCCTTTAGGAGACAGTACACACTGTACACCCAGTAACCAGTAATAACATCACATACAGAGACCCAGTCACCAGTAACATACCAGTAATAACATCACATACAGAGACCCAGTCACCAGTAACAACATCACATACAGAGACCCAGTCACCAATAATAACATCACATACAGAGACCCAGTCACCAGTAATAACATCACATACAGAGACCTCAGTCACCAGTAATAACATCACATACAGAGACCCAGTCACCAGTAATAACATCACATACAGAGACCCAGTCACCAGTAATAACATCACATACAGAGACCCAGTCACCAGTAATAACATCACATACAGAGACCCAGTCACCAGTAATAACATCACATACAGAGACCCAGTCACCAGTAATAACATCACATATAGAGACCCAGTCACCAGTGATAACATCACATACAGAGACCCAGTCACCAGTAATAACATCACATACAGAGACCCAGTCACCAGTAATAACATCACATACAGAGACCCAGTCACCAGTAATAACATCACATACAGAGACCCAGTCACCAGTAATAACATCACATACAGAGACCCAGTCACCAGTGATAACATCACATACAGAGACCCAGTCACCAGTAATAACATCACATACAGAGACCCAGTCACCACTAATAACATCACATACAGAGACCCAGTCACCAGTAATAACATCACATACAGAGACCCAGTCACCAGTAATAACATCACATACAGAGACCCAGTCACCAGTAATAACATCACATACAGAGACCCAGTCACCAGTAACATACCAGTAATAACATCACATACAGAGACCCAGTCACCAATAATAACATCACATACAGAGACCCAGTCACCAGTAATAACATCACATACAGAGACCTCAGTCACCAGTAATAACATCACATACAAAGACCCAGTCACCAGTAATAACATCACATACAGAGACCCAGTCACCAGTAATAACATCACATACAGAGACCCAGTCACCAGTAATAACATCACATACAGAGACCCAGTCACCAGTAATAACATCACATACAGAGACCCAGTCACCAGTAATAACATCACATATAGAGACCCAGTCACCAGTGATAACATCACATACAGAGACCCAGTCACCAGTAATAACATCACATACAGAGACCCAGTCACCAGTAATAACATCACATACAGAGACCCAGTCACCAGTAATAACATCACATACAGAGACCCAGTCACCAGTAATAACATCACATACAGAGACCCAGTCACCAGTAATAACATCACATACAGAGACCCAGTCACCACTAATAACATCACATACAGAGACCCAGTCACCAGTAATAACATCACATACAGAGACCCAGTCACCAGTAATAACATCACATACAGAGACCCAGTCACCAGTAATAACATCACATACAGAGACCCAGTCACCAGTAACATACCAGTAATAACATCACATACAGAGACCCAGTCACCAGTAATAACATCACATACAGAGACCCAGTCACCAGTAATAACATCACATACAGAGACCCAGTCACCAGTAATAACATCACATACAGAGACCCAGTCACCAGTAATAACATCACATACAGAGACCCAGTCACCAGTAATAACATCACATACAGAGACCCAGTCACCAGTAATAACATCACATACAGAGACCCAGTCACCAGTAACATACCAGTAATAACATCACATACAGAGACCCAGTCACCAGTAATAACATCACATACAGAGACCCAGTCACCAGTAATAACATCACATACAGAGACCCAGTCACCAGTAATAACATCACATACAGAGACCCAGTCACCAGTAATAACATCACATACAGAGACCCAGTCACCAGTAATAACATCACATACAGAGACCCAGTCACCAGTAATAACATCACATACAGAGACCCAGTCACCAGTAATAACATCACATACAGAGACCCAGTCACCACTAATAACATCACATACAGAGACCCCAGTCACCAGTAATAACATCACATACAGAGACCCAGTCACCAGTAATAACATCACATATAGAGACCCAGTCACCACTAATAACATTCATGATGTTCATTATTTTTCCATATTGTAATTTTGTATTGTTTTAGTGATTCACCATAGTGAAGGAGTAGGCTCAGGTTTTATGGGTCTCTGTGTTTTTGGTTGGATAGGTTTCTCAATTTCTTTATTAGGTTTTTGCATTCTTTGTCAAACCATTTGTCATTGTTGTTAATTTTATTAGGTTGTCTGCTTACTTAAAAAAAAAAAGAAGATTTTATAGGGAAGCTGAGAGGTCAAATATACTGTTTAGGTTTTCTACTGCCACGTTTACACCTTCACTATTACAGTGAAACATTTTGTCCAGGAAGTTGTCTAAAATAGATTTAATTTGTTGTTGTCAAATTATTTTTTGGTAGGTTTCTCCACAATTATGCAGTTCCTTTGGCTTTGATGCCTTATGATTGAGAATTTCTCTCTCTCTCTGTCTCTCTCTCTCTCTGTGTAGAGTAGCAGTCAGAGACTGAGCTCCAGAGCAGCTCTCCAGTAGAGATATGACCTAGGGCCCCTCTGTACTGTCTCTGCTCAGCCCAGATAACCACAACACTGTTTCCTCTGGCTGCTTGGCCACTCGGTATTTAACACTAGCCTCCACTCTATTTAATATTAGTTGAGGATTCAGAGATATAGCAGGGCCAGTGGCCACATAACATTAATCAAGAAATTTAATCCAATCTCTCACTCTTTTAATAATCCAAAACGTGTGGGTCCCTTGTCTGTATGTCTCTGTAAACACTAGAATAATGTAAACACTAGAATAATGTAAACACTAGAATAATGTAAACACTGGAATAATGTAAACACTAGAATAATGTAAACACTAGATAAATGTAATAACTAGAATAATGTAAACACTAGAATAATGTAATAACTAGAATAATGTAATAACTAGAATAATGTAAACACTAGAATAATGTAAACACTAGAATAATGTAAACCCTAGAATAATGTAATAACTAGAATAATGTTTTTTATTTTATTTATTTTACCTTTATTTAACCAGGTAGGCAAGTTGAGAACAAGTTCTCATTTACAATTGCGACCTGGCCAAGATAAAGCAAAGCAGTTCGACAGATAAAACGACACAGAGTTACACATGGAGTAAAAACAAACATACAGTCAATAATGCAGTATAAACAAGTCTATATACAATGTGAGCAAATGAGGTGAGAAGGGAGGTAAAGGCAAAAAAGGCCAAGATGGCAAAGTAAATACAATATAGCAAGTAAAATACTGGAATGGTAGTTTTGCAATGGAAGAATGTGCAAAGTAGAAATAAAAAAATAATGGGGTGCAAAGGAGCAAAATAAATAAATAAATAAAATTAAATACAGTTGGGAAAGAGGTAGTTGTTTGGGCTAAATTATAGGTGGGCTATGTACAGGTGCAGTAATCTGTGAGCTGCCCTGACAGTTGGTGCTTAAAGCTAGTGAGGGAGATAAGTGTTTCCAGTTTCAGAGATTTTTGTAGTTCGTTCCAGTCATTGGCAGCAGAGAACTGGAAGGAGAGGCGGCCAAAGAAAGAATTGGTTTTGGGGGTGACTAGAGAGATATACCTGCTGGAGCGTGTGCTACAGGTGGGAGATGCTATGGTGACCAGCGAGCTGAGATAAGGGGGGACTTTACCTAGCAGGGTCTTGTAGATGACATGGAGCCAGTGGGTTTGGCGACGAGTATGAAGCGAGGGCCAGCCAACGAGAGCGTACAGGTCGCAATGGTGGGTAGTATATGGGGCTTTGGTGATAAAACGGATTGCACTGTGATAGACTGCATCCAATTTGTTGAGTAGGGTATTGGAGGCTATTTTGTAAATGACATCGCCAAAGTCGAGGATTGGTAGGATGGTCAGTTTTACAAGGGTATGTTTGGCAGCATGAGTGAAGGATGCTTTGTTGCGAAATAGGAAGCCAATTCTAGATTTAACTTTGGATTGGAGATGTTTGATATGGGTCTGGAAGGAGAGTTTACAATCTAACCAGACACCTAAGTATTTGTAGTTGTCCACGTATTCTAAGTCAGAGCCGTCCAGAGTAGTGATGTTGGACAGGCGGGTAGGTGCAGGTAGCGATCGGTTGAAGAGCATGCATTTAGTTTTACTTGTATTTAAGAGCAATTGGAGGCCACGGAAGGAGAGTTGTATGGCATTGAAGCTTGCCTGGAGGGTTGTTAACACAGTGTCCAGAGAAGGGCCGGAAGTATACAGAATGGTGTCGTCTGCGTAGAGGTGGATCAGGGACTCACCAGCAGCAAGAGCGACCTCATTGATGTATACAGAGAAGAGAGTCGGTCCAAGAATTGAACCCTGTGGCACCCCCATAGAGACTGCCAGAGGTCCGGACAGCAGACCCTCCGATTTGACACACTGAACTCTATCAGAGAAGTAGTTGGTGAACCAGGCGAGGCAATCATTTGAGAAACCAAGGCTGTCGAGTCTGCCGATGAGGATATGGTGATTGACAGAGTCGAAAGCCTTGGCCAGATCAATGAATACAGCTGCACAGTAATGTTTCTTATCGATGGCGGTTAAGATATCGTTTAGGACCTTGAGCGTGGCTGAGGTGCACCCATGACCAGCTCTGAAACCAGATTGCATAGCAGAGAAGGTATGGTGAGATTCGAAATGGTCGGTAATCTGTTTGTTGACTTGGCTTTCGAAGACCTTAGAAAGGCACGGTAGGATAGATATAGGTCTGTAGCAGTTTGGGTCAAGAGTGTCCCCCCCTTTGAAGAGGGGGATGACCGCAGCTGCTTTCCAATCTTTGGGAATCTCAGACGACACGAAAGAGAGGTTGAACAGGCTAGTAATAGGGGTGGCAACAATTTCGGCAGATAATTTTAGAAAGAAAGGGTCCAGATTGTCTAGCCCGGCTGATTTGTAGGGGTCCAGATTTTGCAGCTCTTTCAGAACATCACATAATGTAAACACTAGAATAATGTAATAACTAGAATAATGTAAACACTAGAATACTGTAATAACTAGAATAATGTAAACACTAGAATAATGTAATAACTAGAATAATGTAAACACTAGAATAATGTAAACACTAGAATAATGTAATAACTAGAATAATGTAAACACTCGCATACTGTAATAACTAGAATAATGTAATAACTAGAACAATGTAATAACTAGAATACTGTAATAACTCTATAATATAATACCTAGAATAATGTAAACACTAGAATAATGTAATAACTAGAATAATGTAATAACTAGAATACTGTAATAACTCTATAATATAATACCTAGAATAATGTAAACACTAGAATAATGTAATAACTAGAATAATGTAAACACTAGAATAATGTAAACACTAGAATAATGGAATACTAGAATAATGTAATAACTAGAATAATGTAATAACTAGAATAATGTAAACACTAGAATAATGTAATAACTAGAATAATGTAAACACTAGAATAATGTAATAACTAGAATAATGTAATAACTAGAATAATGTAATACATCTATAATTTAATAACTAGAATAATGTAATATCTAGAATAATATAATAACTCTATAATGTAATAACTAGAATAATGTAAACACTAGAATAATGTAATAACTAGAATAATGTAATAACTAGAATAATGTAAACACTAGAATAATGTAATAACTAGAATAATGTAATAACTAGAATAATGTAATAACTAGAATAATGTAAACACTAGAATAATGTAATAACTTGAATAATGTAATAAATAGAATAATGTAATAACTAGAATAATGTAATACATCTATAATTTAATAACTAGAATAATGTAATATCTAGAATAATATAATAACGCTATAATGTAATAACTAGAATAATGTAAACACTAGAATAATGTAATAACTAGAATAATGTAATAACTAGAATAATGTAAACACTAGAATAATGTAAACACTCGAATAATGTAATAACTAGAACAATGTAATAACTCTATAATATAATACCTAGAATAATGTAAACACTAGAATATTGTAATAACTCTATAATGTAATAACTAGAATAATGTAAACACTAGAATAATGTAAACACTCGAATAATGTAATAACTAGAACAATGTAATAACTCTATAATATAATACCTAGAATAATGTAAACACTAGAATATTGTAATAACTACAATCATAACGTAAAAACTATAATAATGTAAAAACCAATAATGTAATAACCTTAATAATGTAATAACTGATAATGTAATAACTATATAATGTAATAAATATAGTACTTTAATAACTATAATAATGTAATAACTAATGTAAACTCTATAATGCAATAACTATAATAATGTAATAACTATAATAATGTAATAACTATATCATGTAATAACTATATAATATAATAATTACTATAATGTAATATAATAAGGTGTAATAACTATACAATGTAATAACTAATGTAATAACTCTAATGCAATAACTATAATGATTTAATAACTATAATAATGTAATAAACATCGAATGCAATAACTATAATAATTTAATAACTATAATAATGTATTAACCATCGAATGTAATAACTGTATAATATAATAATTACTATAAAGTAATATAATAAGGTGTAATAACTATATAATGTAATAACTATATAATATCATAATTACTATAATGTAATAAGGTAATACCTATACAATGTAATAACTCTATAATGTAATAACTCTATAATGTAATAAATATAATACTGTAATATAATATGGTGTAATAACTATAATAATGTAATAACTATAATAATGTAATAACTATAATATTGTAATAACTGTATAATACAAGTGGCCATTAAAACAGGTATAGTTGACTGCTGTTACATGCTTCATTCATCATTGTGATGGTATTACTGTATTGTGCGTAGGGGCAAACATGCACGAACTGGAACCACTAGCCCTGTGTCAAATTTAGGCCCAAAGGCATTTACAGAATAATTAACTATGATGACGTTGCGAAAATAATTTATATAACCACTGGAATTGATCATTCAATATTGAAATTCTTGCACAACAAGAGTGGGCATGGGTTCGAAACCGACCCTCTGCCCTTAGACTCCCCCTCCCCTATCTTAGACTTCCAACACTTTACTATCTCTTCAATACGTCTGCAAAAAAAATTACGAAAGGACTTCCCCACTCCTTTAAAAAAAAGTGTTTTTTACATTATAGACAAAAATAATTTCTGTTAACCATTGGAATTGACCGTTCCATATTGAAATGATTGCATGTTCCTTGGTTTTCATGCCTCCGGTCAGTCAGAAGCTAAGCCTATGACTGACTGTAGGAGTTCAACACACACGACAGACAGACGCGTCACTGCAGCCCAGGTCTGGGGCTGAAGGAAAAGGAGTTGGGAGTGAACCTCTCATCTGGATCCATTGCAGTGGAAGTTGCAGCCAGAAACGAGAAGGTGAGAAGAAAGGGACTTCTGACTGGCAGACTTTTTTGTTGTTGTTGTAACTAACGACACCTTATCAAAAACCCACAAATACACTTACGAGGATACACAACCTATACGTTCTGCGGTTGCAGAAACCTTTGTTAATGCAATGAAGTGTATTGACGTGCCACAGTGAAGAGGCCCCTTTTGACAGTTGATGGTAAGCTACAGTACCCAGCTAGGCTAGCTAGCTTGGCCTTTCTATGTGTTTAGCTTGAATGCAATGTCAATACTTTTCCTACAATTCATTTTACTATTGCAAAAAACAGTGCCGGTCTTGCTTATCTGTATCTTTGATGGCCAATTAGCTAGCTGTAGCCTGTGTTTGCCATGTACCTACATCTGTATGAGTTGCTTTCAGCTATCTAGCTACCTAGCTAGCTAACAGCAAAGTGGATTCTGTTGGTTAGCATCTGCTAGCATTAGCTTTATGTTGTGCTTCAGCACCAGTTTACAACATAACAGTAGTTAGCTAACTGTTAGTGTGTAACAACGCTGTAATAAACTTAGCCAGCATGCTAGTGAGTGAATTATTTTGATTATGGCCTATGTAGCTAACAACACAGGCCTAGTAGACTAGTTGAATTGTAGCTAGTTCCATGCGATGGTAGCTACAGTAGCTAGTCTGTTAGCGTACCTTACTATCCAGCTGTGTCATGTCAGTCTAACATATTCCGTGTCTGGTGTATATTAGTCAAGCTAGTTTACCAATAACAAATAGCATTTGTGTTGTTTTTGTGCATAGTCTGTCAAAGCTAGGTAGGTTAGAGATGTGGAATGTGTTAGTTAGCCCGCTAACGTTAGCTACTAGCTAGCTAGTTTGTGCAATTAGTGAAGCTAGCTAGCCAGCTGATTTGCCTACCTTACTGTTTATCTATCATAGGCACGTATTTAGTAGCTAGCTAGTTAGCTGAAGTAGCTAGCTGAGTTTACAGTATATCAACACTGTATTGCTTACTATGACCATTTACAGTATTCCATCCTGCTGGCCTTTACTCACCTGAGGCTGTCACTGGGCAGCTACTGATTACACAGTACGATTTATAATATGACAGACAGCTGGCAAAGCAATTCACTTTATGTCAATCTTGTATGTTCAGTAATGCAGCAGGCAGACATAGCACGCCTGCTAATGAGATTGTCGATAATGCAGGTGCCCTTCTTCTTGAGCTCAATATAGCATGGTGAAAGCTGTACATAAAAAATATATATATATATCAGAATTTGAGTAATTTAGCAGATGAACTGATCCAGAGTGATTTACAGGAGCAATTAGGGTTAAGTGTCTTGCTCAAGGGAACATTGACAGATTGTTCAACTAGTCAGCTTATGGTTTTGAACCAGCTACCTCTGGGTTACTGGCCCAAACGTGCTTAACCACTAGGCTACCTGCCGCCCGTCATACAAAAAGGATTGTGCAACAAGAGAGAGAGAGATCAATCCTTCTATGAAATGCACGTAGGAAATGCATTGTCACTGTGTAGTGCCATGGCCACTTCCAGACCGTTAGGCAGTAAGCATCACCATAGCTGTGGACAGTGAAATCAATGTTTACAGCTGTTGTTGCAAGATTTCATGGTTGTCGAATGCATGTTTAACCTATGGTACTACTAACAGTTAGTTATTTGTATTGCATAGTGTATAATGACGAAAGGTAGCTAACAACTAGGCCTGCTGGTATGAGTGAAGAGGAGGGGGGGTAAGGGAATAGCCGAGACGTAATAGACAAGCCAGAAGGGAAGGCGAAAACCTTTTTTCTTCTACACTCAGTGTCAGGTGACCTATTTCCCCCCCTCCAGATTAAACAGGTTCATAATCCAACAGTAAGTGCTGTTGAAATATTACAGCCTCATTTTGTTGTCTAGGCCTTCCGCATGTTTCTCTCCACGTTGCTTCCCCCGACGTGTGTTGCTTCCCCGACGTGTGTTGCTTCCCCGATATGTGTTGCTTCGTGTGTTGCTTCCCCGACATGTGTTGCTTCGTGTGTTGCTTCCCCGACGTGTGTTGCTTCCCCAACGTGTGTTGCTTCCCCGACGTGTGTTGCTTCCCCGACGTGTGTTGCTTCCCCGACGCGTGTTGCTTCCCCGACATGTGTTGCTTCGTGTGTTGCTTCCCCGACGTGTGTTGCTTCCCCGACGTGTGTTGCTTCGCCGACGTGTGTTGCTTCCCCAACGTGTGTTGCTTCGTGTGTTGCTTCCCCAACGTGTGTTGCTTCCCCAACGTGTGTTGCTTCCCCAATGTGTGTTGCTTCCCAAAGATAGTTCATGCAGGCTATGACTGCTGTGCTGATGTGTACTGGCTGATTGGTCCGCTGGTGTAAATAAGCCTATCCTGCGAGAACTGAGAGTATCTGTGGCAGAAGCACATGTAGGTCTATGTTTACTACTGTTATCCTGTGTAATTGGAATGATCTGAAACGTTTACACCTAGGTCGTTAGGGAATATGCGATGACATGGTTACCTTCCAGCAAAATTAGGTCATTACATTGGCTCCATGGATTAGGCCGACAGCATGTTGGTGAATCTTCCCCCGAGGAGTATTGGGGATTGCCATCTGTAGTAATTGGAGCGCAGTGTTAGGCTAGCTAACTGTTTTACAAGTCATACATCATATCAATGGATCTAGTTGGAGTTCTGAGGACATGTTGGTGTTGTGAGGACATGTTGGTGTTGTGAGGACATGTTGGTGTTGTGAGGACGTGTCGGAGTTGTAAGGACATGTTGGAGTTGTGAGGACATGTTGGAGTTGTGAGGACATGTTGGTGTTGTGAGGACATGTTGGAGTTCTGAGGACGTGTTGGAGTTCTGAGGACATGTCGGAGTTCCGAGGACAGAAATGTTTGAGTTCCGAGGACATGTTGGAGTTCCGAGGACGTGTCGGAGTTCCGAGGACAGAAATGTTGGAGTTCCGAGGACATGTTGGAGTTCCGAGGACGTGTTGGAGTTCCGAGGACAGAAATGTCGGAGTTCCGAGGACATGTTGGAGTTCCGAGGACGTGTTGGAGTTCCGAGGACGTGTTGGAGTTCCGAGGACATGTTGGAGTTCCGAGGACATGTTGGAGTTCCGAGGACATGTTACATGTTAGGTCTATAGCGTAGTTCCAGAAGCAGGATGTGGTCAGTGTGATCAACAGTTTGCTGTGATCACATTGTCTTGCACGGATGTGATCACTGTAAAATAGTTGTTTCATTTTCTGTTGTGAATTGAATTGTTCCTCTCAGGAACCAAACAGTGTCATCTCGTCCTCGATGGCAGTCATCCATCCTGTCCTTACTGGACTATTGGCACCAGACTACATGCTTGTTATTTTCTGTTGTGGTCCTTTCTTCTCACAGCCACCATATCAAATGGTCTCAATGATTGTTTCCCACCTATGTCTCAATGGTTAATATCTCCCCCTCTTAATATCTTCTATCAGCTGTAACAAAGCCCCATCTCCTGTCCTGATGGTCTATTATTTTCTATCAGCTGTAACAAAGCCCCATCTCCTGTCCTGATGGTCTAATATTTTCTATCAGCTGTAACAAAGCCCCATCTCCTGTCCTGATGGTCTAATATTTTCTATCAGCTGTAACAAAGCCCCATCTCCTGTCCTGATGGTCTAATATCTTCTATCAGCTGTAACAAAGCCCCATCTCCTGTCCTGACGGTCTAATATCTTCTATCAGCTGTAACAAAGCCCCATCTCCTGTCCTGACGGTCTAATATCTTCTATCAGCTGTAACAAAGCCCCATCTCCTGTCCTGATGGTCTAATATCTTCTATCAGCTGTAACAAAGCCCCATCTCCTGTCCTGACGGTCTAATATCTTCTATCAGCTGTAACAAAGCCCCATCTCCTGTCCTGACGGCCTATATATCTCTCCTCTGTCTATCTGTCTGGTTGATGTCTATATGTCATGTTTTGGAGGACGAATTTGGCTCTCAACCTTCGCCTCTTTGGAGTCCGTACGGGAGTTGTACTAGCGATTGGATAACACGATATTGTGGAGAAAAAGGGGTTGAAAAGTTGACAAAAAAATAACTGAAATATCACATTTACATAAGTATTCAGACCCTTTACTCAGTACTTTACTCAGTGTTGAAGCACCTTTCTCTTGGGTTTGACTCCACAAGCCTGGCACACATGTATTTGGGGAGTTTATCCCATTCTTCTCTGCAGATCCTCTCAAACTCTGTCAGGTTGGATGGGGAGCGTTGCTGCACAGCTATTTTCAGGTCTCTCCAGAGAAGTTCGATCTGGTTCAAGTCCGGGCTCTGGCAGGGCCACTCCAGGACATTCAGAGACTTGTCCTGAAGCCACTCCTGCGATGTCTTGGCTGTGTGCTTAGGGTCGTTGTCCTGTTAGAAGGTGAACCTTTGGCCCTGTCTGAGGTCCTGAGCGCTCTGGAGCAGATTTTTAGGTTTTCCTAAAAATATTTCACCTTTTTATTTAACTAGGCAAGTCAGTTAAGAACAAATTCTTATTTACAATGACGGCCTACCAAAAGGTAAAAGGCCTCCTGCGGGGATGGATGATTAAAAATTAAATAAATACAAATATAGGACAAAACACAAGAGAGACACAACACTACATAAAGAGAGACCTAAGACAACAACACAGCATGGCAGCAACACATGACAACACTACATAAAGAGAGACCTAAGACAACAACATAGCATGGCAGCAACACATGACAACACTACATAAAGAGAGACCTAAGACAACAACACAGCATGGTAGCAACACATGACAACACAGCATGTTAGCAACACAACATGACAACAACATGGTAGCAACACAACATGACAACAACATGGTAGCATCACAACATGACAACAGCATGTTAGCAACACAACATGACAACAACATGGTAGCAACACAACATGACAACAACATGGTAGCAACACAACATGACAACAACATGTTAGCATCACAACATGACAACAGCATGTTAGCAACACAACATGACAACAGCATGTTAGCAACACAACATGACAACAGCATGTTAGCATCACAACATGACAACAGCATGTTAGCAACACAACATGACAACAACATGTTAGCAACACAACATGACAACAACATGGTAGCAACACAACATGACAACAACATGGTAGCAACACAACATGACAACAACATGTTAGCAACACAACATGACAACAACATGACAACAACACAACATGACAACAACATGTTAGCAACACAACATGACAACAACATGACAACAACACAACATGACAACAACATGTTAGCAACACAACATGACATCAACATGGTAGCATCACAACATGACAACAACATGTTAGCAACACAACATGACAACAACATGTTAGCAACACAACATGACAACAACATGTTAGCAACACATCATGACAACAACATGGTAGCAACACAACATGAAAACAACATGGTAGCAACACAACATGGTAGCAACACAACATGGTAGCAACACAACATGACAACAACATGGTAGCAGCACAACATGGTAGCAGCACAACATGGTAGCAGCACAACATGGTAGCAGCACAAAACAGGGTACAAACATTGTTGGGCAGAGACAACAGCACAACGGGCAAGAAGGTAGAGACAACACTACATCACGCTAAGCAGCCACAACTGTTAGTAAGACTGTCCATCATGACTAGTCTCACAGTCCCTGCCGCTGAAAAACCTTCCCCACAGCATGATGCTGCCACCACCATGCTTCACCATAGTGATGGTGCCAGGTTTCCTCCAGATGTGAAGCTTGGCATTCAAAGAGTTCAATCTTGGAACTCTGGAGCTCTGTCAGTGACCATCAGGTTATTGGTCAACCCCTTGTTCAAGGCCCTTCTCCTCCGATCGCTCAGTTTGGCCGGGCGGACAGCTCTAGGATGAATCTTGGTGGTTCCAAACATCTTCCATTTAAGAATGCTGGAGGCCACTGTGTTCTTGGGGACCTTCAATGCTGCAGACATTTTTTGGTACCTTTCCCCAGATCTTTACCTCGACACAATCCTGTCTCGGTGCTCTACGGACAATTCCTTCGACCTCATGGCTTGGTTTTTGCTCTGACATGCACTGTCAACTGTGGGACCTTATATAGACAGGTGTGTACCTTTCCAAATCATGTCCAATCAACTGAATTTACCACAGGTAGACTCCAATCAAATTGTAGAAACATCTCAAAGGTGATCAATGGAAACAGGATGCACCTGAGCTTAATTTCAAGGCTCATAGCAAAGGGTCTGAATACTTTTTTGTCATTATGTGTGTAGATTGAGGACGTGTGTTTTATTTAATACATTTTTGTATAAGGCTGTAAACGTAACAACATGTGGGAAAAGTGAAGGGGTCTGAATACTTTCTGAAGGCACTGTATATCTGTCTGTCTGGTTGATGTTAATATATCTCTGTCTGTCTGTCTGGTTGATGTTAATATATCTCTGTCTGTCTGTCTGGTTGATGTTAATATATCTGTCTGTCTGTCTGGTTGATGTTAATATATCTCTGTCTGTCTGTCTGGTTGATGTTAATATATCTCTGTCTGTCTGTCTGTCTGGTTGGTGTTAATATATCTCTGTCTGTCTGTCTGTGTCTGGTTGGTGTTAACATGTCTCTCCTCTGTCTGTCTGGTTGATGTTAATATATCTCTGTCTGTCTGGTTGATGTTAACATGTCTCTCCTCTGTCTGTCTGGTTGATGTTAATATATCTCTGTCTGTCTGGTGGATGTTAACATGTCTCTCCTCTGTCTGTCTGGTTGATGTTAATATATCTCTGTCTGTCTGTCTGGTTGATGTTAATATATCTCTGTATATCTGTCTGTCTGGTTGATGTTAATATATCTCTGTCTGTCTGTCTGGTTGATGTTAATATATCTCTGTATATCTGACGGTCTGGTTGATGTTAATATATCTCTGTCTGTCTGTCTGGTTGATGTTAACATGTCTCTCCTCTGTCTGTCTGGTTGATGTTAATATATCTCTGTCTGTCTGTCTGGTTGATGTTAACATGTCTCTCCTCTGTCTGTCTGGTTGATGTTAATATATCTCTCCTCTGTCTGTCTGGTTGATGTTAATATATCTCTGTCTGTCTGTCTGGTTGATGTTAACATGTCTCTCCTCTGTCTGTCTGGTTGATGTTAATATATCTCTGTCTGTCTGTCTGGTTGATGTTAACATGTCTCCCCTCTGTCTGTCTGGTTGATGTTAATATGTCTCCCCTCTGTCTGTCTGGTTGATGTTAATATGTCTCCTCTGTCTGTCTGGTTGATGTTAACATGTCTCCCCTCTGTCTGTCTGATTGATGTTAATATATCTCTCCTCTGTCTGTCTGGTTTGATGTTAATATGTCTCCCCTCTGTCTGTCTGGTTGATGTTAACATGTCTCCCCTCTGTCTGTCTGGTTGATGTTAACATGTCTCTCCTCTGTCTGTCTGGTTGATGTTAATATGTCTCTGTCTGTCTGGTTGATGTTAACATGTCTCCCCTCTGTCTGTCTGGTTGATGTTAATATATCTCTGTCTGTCTGTCTGGTTGATGTTAACATGTCTCCCCTCTGTCTGTCTGGTTGATGTTAATATATCTCTCCTCTGTCTGTCTGGTTGATGTTAACATGTCTCTCCTCTGTCTGTCTGGTTGATGTTAACATGTCTCTCCTCTGTCTGTCTGGTTGATGTTAATATATCTCTCCTCTGTCTGTCTGGTTGATGTTAACATGTCTCTGACTGTCTGGTTGATGTTAATATATCTCTGTCTGTCTGTCTGGTTGATGTTAATATATCTCTGTCTGTCTGTCTGGTTGATGTTAACATGTCTCTCCTCTGTCTGTCTGGTTGATGTTAACATGTCTCCCCTCTGTCTGTCTGGTTGATGTTAATATATCTCTGTATATCTGTCTGTCTGGTTGATGTTAACATGTCTCTCCTCTGTCTGTCTGGTTGATGTTAACATGTCTCTGTCTGTCTGTCTGATTGATGTTAATATATCTCTGTCTGTCTGGTTGATGTTAATATATCTCTGTCTGTCTGTCTGGTTGATGTTAACATGTCTCCCCTCTGTCTGTCTGGTTGATGTTAATATATCTCTGTCTGTCTGTCTGGTTGATGTTAATATATCTCTGTCTGTCTGTCTGGTTGATGTTAACATGTCTCTCCTCTGTCTGTCTGGTTGATGTTAACATGTCTCCCCTCTGTCTGTCTGATTGATGTTAACATGTCTCTCCTCTGTCTGTCTGGTTGATGTTAACATGTCTCCCCTCTGTCTGTCTGGTTGATGTCATAGCTTATTAATGGTTAGGCCTCGTTAATATCTGTCCCCCTGTCCTCGTTAATATCTGTCCCCCTGTCCTCGTTAATATCTGTCCCCCTGTCCTCGTTAATATCTGTCCCCCTGTCCTCCCAGGACTAATGGCAGCAGAGTGACATCATGGCCCTGATGATACCTCCAGTGAAGCTCAAATGGCTGGAGCACCTGAACGGCTCGTGGATCACGGATGACAGCGAGTCCATCTCCACGCGGGAGGGCGTGTCCGTGCTCTACTCCAAGCTGCTCACCAACAAAGAGGTGGTCGTCCTTCCCCAGCAGGTGGGAGCAGAATGAGATTGAGTTAATGTCTGTGAAACCAAATGGAACTCGGCTTCTCTGTGTAGAGGCCATATCGCGACACAACCAATACTTTATTGTCTGCATTGCGCAGAAATGTAGTTTTGCGTCACGAGCTTTATATGTCATCGCTAAGCCTGAGTGCCAGTTTGTTTATACTATCATACCAACTCCTTGTCAGTCTCTGTCATGACCAACAACTGTTTGGTCTTGAGCACAAACAGATCTGGGATCAGAATAAAAGGTTTAACGAGGCCCACAGTGAAAACATCACATAGCTAACACATCATCACAACACACACTACACAGGCCTAATATCAATGCTGTGTCCTCAGGTGTTGTGTCTGAAGGGACCCCAGCTGCCGGACTTCGAGCGTGAGTCCCTGTCCAGCGATGAACAGGAACACTACCTAGACGCCCTCCTCAGCAGCCAGATGGCGTTGGCCAAGATGGTGTGTTCCGACTCTCCCTTCGCCTCCGCTCTCCGCAAACGCCTGCTGGTCCTCCAGAGGATCTTCTTCGCTCTGTCCAACAAGTACCACGACAAGGGCAAAGGCAAGCAGCAGCAACACTCGCCCGACAACAACTCCGGATCGTCCGACCTGCACTCTGTCAGCGAGCGGCCGCGGTCCAGCACCGATGCTCTGATCGAGATGGGGGTCCGAACGGGCCTCAGTCTGCTGTTCGCTCTGCTCCGGCAGAGCTGGATGATGCCGCCGCCGGGCCCCGGAGGACTCAACCTCTGTAACGACGTCATCCACACGGCCATGGACGTGGTCTCATCCCTGCCGCCCCTCTCCCTGGCCAACGAGAGTAAGATCCCCCCTATGGGTCTGGATTGCCTGACCCAGGTCACCACTTTCCTCAAGGGAGTGACCATGCCAAACTCCGGGGCGGACGTCTTGGGTCGGAGGCTGGCGTCGGAGCTGTTGCTGGGCCTGGCTGCCCAGAGGGGGTCCCTGAGGTACCTTCTGGAGTGGGTGGAGATGGCCCTGGTGGCGTCCGCCGTGGTCAGCACCATGGAGAAGGAGAAGATGAAGGCGTGTCTGCTGAACCAGGAAGGGCTGATTGGATACGACTGCTTCATGAACATCCTCATGCAGATGAGACGTTCCCTGGTAAGCGTCCTATAAACAACCAATCAAGTCTATTCATAAAGCCCTTTTTACATCAGCCGATGTCTCAAAGTGCTGTACAGAAACCCAGCCTAAAACCCAAACAGCAAGCAATGCAGGTGTAGAAGCACGGTGGCTAGGAAAAACTCCCTAGAAAGGCAGGAACCTAAGGAAGAAACCTAGAGAGGAACCAGGCTATGTGAGGTGGCCAGTCCTCTTCTGGCTGTGCCGGGTGGAGATTATAACAGAACATGGCCAAGATGTTCAAATGTTCATAAATGACCAGCATGGTCGAATAATAATAAGGCAGAACAGTTGAAACTGGAGCAGCAGCACGGTCAGGTGGACTGGGGACAGCAAGGAGTCATCAGCAAGGAGTCATCATGTCAGGTAGTCCTGGGGCATGGTCCAGGTCTACACTATAGTCCCCTATAGACATCTATAGTCCATTAAAGACATATATAGTCCACTAAAGACATCTATAGTCCCCTATAGACATCTATAATCCATTAAAGACATATATAGTCCACTAAAGACATCTATAGTCTACTACAAAAATCTATAGGAGAAACACTCCCTAGACACACTTTATTGTTCATGATTTGCTGTGTACTTCCATTGTGTTATAGGTCTATAGGTCTATTGTGCTCTTTGTATTACCAGATGGCAGTGTATTCCTCCTCCTTCCTCTCCAGCTTCTCCTTATTCTCATTACCTCTTGATTTGATTATGTTACGAGTATATGTCTCTGTGGCTGACTGTGTATCTGATGTCTCCCTATATGTCTCTGTGGCTGACTGTGTATCTGATGTCTCCCTATATGTCTCTGTGGCTGACTGTATCTGATGTCTCCCTATATGTCTCTGTGGCTGATTGTGTATCTGATGTCTCCCTATATGTCTCTGTGGCTGACTGTGTATCTGATGTCTCCCTATATGTCTCTGTGGCTGACTGTGTATCTGATGTCTCCCTATATGTCTCTGTGGCTGACTGTGTATCTGATGTCTCCCTATATGTCTCTGTGGCTGACTGTGTATCTGATGTCTCCCTATATGTCTCTGTGGCTGACTGTGTATCTGATGTCTCCCTATATGTCTCTGTGGCTGACTGTGTATCTGATGTCTCCCTATATGTCTCTGTGGCTGACTGTGTATCTGATGTCTCCCTATATGTCTCTGTGGCTGACTGTGTATCTGATGTCTCCCTATATGTCTCTGTGGCTGACTGTGTATCTGATGTCTCCCTATATGTCTCTGTGGCTGACTGTGTATCTGATGTCTCCCTATATGTCTCTGTGGCTGACTGTGTATCTGATGTCTCCCTATATGTCTCTGTGGCTGACTGTGTATCTGATGTCTCCCTATATGTCTCTGTGGCTGACTGTGTATCTGATGTCTCCTGACTCTCGACCAGGGTTCGTCAGCAGACAGGAGTCAGTGGAGGGAACCGACGCGGACATCAGACGGGCTGTGCTCTTTGTATGAAGCAGCTCTCTGTCTGTTCGAAGAGGTAAAATATCAACTCAAATAACATTTTTTTTTACAGGTCAATTTACGTTTAATTTAAAAATAAAAATAAATTGTCTTCTGAAAAGCTTTTATATACTGCTTATGAATGCGATGGGTATGGGTTACGAAGGTTTACATGTAGGTAGGTAGCCTTCACAAGTTAAGCACTACTTCCTCCCAGGTGTGCAGGATGGCGTCAGACTACTCCCGTACCTGTGCCAGCCCAGACAGCCTCCAGAGCGGCGAGGCTCCCATGCTGTCAGAGACGTGTGAGGTGTACGTCTGGGGCAGTAACAGCTCCCACCAGCTGGTGGAGGGAACACAGGAGAAGATCCTGCAGCCCAAGTTGGCACCCAGCTTCGCCGACGCACAGACGGTAAGAGACCACAGGTCTCCAAAGGTGTGTGTGTGTGTGTGTCATTTCCTGTTTGTCTTTTTATTTTTAAGCCAGTGGTTCTCGAAGCTCTTCTCGGGTGAACCTCCAGACGTTTCACAATTTTTGTTTTGTCCTTGAATTAGGTCACCTGATCTAATCAACGACTTGATGATTAGTTGATGATTAGTTGATGATTAGTTGATGATTAGTTGAATCGGGTTTGATAACTCTGAATTAGTTAAAATATATGGAAGGGCTCGTGGGGGGCCCAGAGGTTTGACAACCACTGGTTTATAAGGAAAGCTGATTCCCCTCAGTATTACGTCTCTGGAGAAGTTAGCTAGTGTAGCCTAGAGGAGTTAGCTAGTGTAGCCTAGAGGAGTTAGCTAGTGTAGCCTAGAGGAGTTAGCTAGTGTAGCCTAGAGGAGTTAGCTAGTGTAGCCTAGAGGAGTTAGCTAGTGTAGCCTAGAGGAGTTAGCTAGTGTAGCCTAGAGGAGTTAGCTAGTGTAGCCTAGAGGAGTTAGCTAGTGTAGCCTAGTTCTGAGAGGAGACCTTAAAGAAGAGACAAAGTGAAAATCCATTGGAGCGTGAAGAGTGGCTTTCATGGATTAAAAAGTAAAGGTTACTCTGTGCTTCCCATCTTCTGTCCTCCAATCATGGTTGGTTATTGAGATGTCACATTAAGCTTGGCCGGTATTCGGATTTCCATCCCCTCAAGCCAACCTTGTGTCATACTGGGATATTCAGTAATACTGGGATATTCTGTAATACTGGGATATTCAGTAATACCGGGATATTCAGTAATACTGGGGATATTCTGTAATACTGGGATATTCTGTAATACTGGGATATTCAGTAATACCGGGATATTCAGTAATACTGGGATATTCTGTAATACTGGGATATTCTGTAATACTGGGATATTCAGTAATAATGGGATATTCAGTAATAGCGGGATATTCGGTAATACCGGGATATTCGGTAATACCGGGATATTCAGTAATACCGGGATATTCAGTAATACCGGGATATTCAGTAATACCGGGATATTTGGTAATACCGGGATATTCGGTAATATTGGGATATTCAGTAATACTGGGATATTTGGTAATACCGGGATATTCGGTAATACCGGGATATTCAGTAATACCGGGATATTCAGTATATCCAGTATTTGGTAATACTGGGATATTCAGTAATACTGGGATATTCTGTAATAACGGGATATTCAGTAATACTGGGATATTCTGTAATACTGGGATATTCAGTAATACTGGGATATTCGATAATACCGGGATATTCGATAATACCGGGATATTCGATAATATTGGGATATTTGGTAATACCGGGATATTCAGTAATATTGGGATATTTGGTAATACCGGGATATTCAGTAATATTGGGATATTTGGTAATACCGGCAATGAACAAAATGGGCACAATTTTCAAACCCCACTGAGCTTCTGTTATCCGAAAGGTTAGCAATGCTAACAAGTACATTTAAAATCCCATAGAGAATGCTAACCAAATGCTAACGAGTGCATTGTGAACATTTTATACAGTATTTGACATGGACAGGTGTCCTAGCTCATAAAGTTACGCAAAAAATGGTACTCACAGTTTGCTGTACAACACAAAACATATATTAGACAGAAAGGGGGGGGGCTCAACATCCACGTCTTCCTCATTTAACCCAACCCCTCTGAGTTAGACAGAAAGGGGGGGGGGATACCTAGTCATTTGTACAACACAAAACATATATTAGACAGAAAGGGGGGGGGGATACCTAGTCACTTGTACAACACAAAACATATATACACGTCTTCCTCATTTAACCCAACCCCTCTGAATCAGAGACGTGGGGGGGGGGGGCTGCCATAATCAACATCCACGTCATCCTCATTTAACCCCACCCCTCTGAGTCAGAGAGGTGCGGAGGGGGGTGGGGCTGCCATAATCAACATCCACGTCATCCTCATTTAACCCCACCCCTCTGAGTCAGAGACGTGGGGGGGGGGGGGTGGGGCTGCCATAATCAACATCCACGTCTTCCTCATTTAACCCCACCCCTCTGAATCAGAGACGTGGGGGGGGGGGGGGCTGCCATAATCAACATCCACGTCTTCCTCATTTAACCCCACCCCTCTGAATCAGAGACGTGGGGGGGGGCTGCCATAATCAACATCCACGTCTTCCTCATTTAACCCCACCCCTCTGAATCAGAGACGTGGGGGGGGGGGCTGCCATAATCAACATCCACGTCATCTCTTGATCCTCTTGATTCTCTGCTGTTACCAAGAGAAGCTTGATTGTAGAAGAAACTAACCGCTTAGCTAGATAGCTAACGAGCTACTAAATTAGCAAACCAAATGCACAGAGCATTGAGCACATTTCAGACCGTTAACTTAATAATTATAAGATATCTAGCCGGAAAAGATTTAGTTGTGAATTCCATACTGCAACTAGATAGCCTGGCGAGTGACTCACAAGCAATGATGTGTATAAACCCTGGATGACTGACAGGGGGTGTTGTATTGAAGCCACAGGGCAGCCATCTTGGTACTCCTCCTCCGTTGTAAAAAAAATAAAGATTGTAAAGCTATAGAAATGCATTTATAAATGTCTTTATTCGTTTTTGAGACATTTATTCCATTACAGACACCTTAATGCGTACTTTTAACATTAAAAGCTAAACATAACATTTTAAAATAAAATAAAAATATATTTTTTGTAGAGGACTAATGTTACTGTCTCCAATACAACAGAAAAATACTTAAAATACATGTCGTTTTGACCTTTGAAACATTTTAATTGAAATACTGTAGAGTTCTATCCATTCCTATGGAGGACTGCTCCTACTGGGGAGAACCAATATGGCCGACCGGTGGTTTCAAAGCCCCTCTATGGCCAGTACATAGTATCAGCAATCCAGGGTTAATATACATGATTGATCACAAGGCTCCGGGTGTCACGTTCGTCATAACGAGGAGACCAAGGTGCAGCGTGATTAGAAGACATTCTTCTTTTAATTAAACAAAGAACACATAACAAAATGAACGTGAAGCTACAATAACAAGTGCAGACAGGCAACTACACATAGACAATAACCCACAAAAAATGCCCAAGGAATATGGATACGTAAATATGGTCCCCAAATCAGAAAAAAAGATAAACAGCTGCCTCTGATTGGGAACACTCCAATTGGTTATTGTTGTTCCATGGTTCCCATGGTTAAGGAAAATCTGTGATTCCCATAACCAAGTCATTGTTATCGCAGGGTTGAGGAAAACAGTGATTCACAGAAACTGTTTGAGGACCCGGCCATAAAAGTGATGTTTAAAAGAGATAAGTGGCTCTGACTGGATCATAGATCTTCACAGATGGTTAGGAAATGCCCATTGACAAGTGTGAATCCTACACCCTGTGCTTGTCTGTCTGTGTCAGATTGAGGCAGGCCAATATTGCACCTTCGTCATCTCTTCTGACGGCTCTGTCAGAGCCTGTGGTAAAGGCAGCTACGGCAGATTGGGTCTGGGAGACTCCAACAACCAATCGTCTCTCAAGAAGCTGACCTTTGAACCTCACCGCGCCATTAAAAAGGTGACGTCTTCGAAGGGGTCGGACGGACACACACTGGCCTTCACCACGGAGGGAGAGGTGTTCAGTTGGGGAGACGGGGACTACGGAAAGTTGGGGCATGGGAACAGCTCCACACAGAAGTACCCCAAACTCATCCAGGGACCTCTGCAGGGAAAGGTAGGACTCAGACAACCACAGCCCCCAGACCACCACTTATTGTTTTACTGCTCGAGGGCAGGGTCCTACACTAACGAACTGGTGCTACTAACTAGTTCAGTTGGTGATACTGGTGCTACTAACTAGTTCAGTTGGTGGAACTGGTGCTACTAACTGGTGCTACTAACTAGTTCAGTTGGTGGTAATGGTGCTACTAACTAGTTCAGTTGGTGGTACTGGTGCTACTAACTAGTTCAGTTGGTGGTACTGGTGCTACTAACTAGTTCAGTTGGTGGAACTGGTGCTACTAACTAGTTCAGTTGGTGGAACTGGTACTACTATCTACTATCTAGTTCAGTTGGTGGTACTGGTGCTACTATCTAGTTCAGTTGGTGGTACTGGTGCTACTAACTAGTTCAGTTGGTGGTACTGGTGCTACTAACTAGTTCAGTTGGTGGAACTGGTGCTACTAACTAGTTCAGTTGGTGGAACTGGTGCTACTAACTGGTGCTACTAACTAGTTCAGATGGTGGTACTGGTGCTACTAACTAGTTCAGTGGGTGGAACTGGTACTACTAACTAGTTCAGTTGGTGGTACTGGTGCTACTAACTAGTTCAGTTGGTGGTGCTGGTGCTAGACCACCACAGCCCCTAGACCATCACAGCCCCTAGACCACCACATCCCCTAGACCACCACAGCCCCTAGACCACCACAGCCCCTAGACCACCACAGACCATCACAGCCCCTAGACCACCACAGCCCCTAGACCACCACAGCCCCTAGACCACCACAGCCCCTAGACCACCACAGACCATCACAGCCCCTAGACCACCACAGCCCTTAGACCACCACATCCCCTAGACCACCACAGCCCCTAGACCACCACAGCCCCTAGACCACCACAGCCCCTAGACCACCACATCCCCTAGACCACCACAGCCCCTAGACCACCACAGCCCCTAGACCACCACAGACCATCACAGCCCCTAGACCACCACAGCCCTTAGACCACCACATCCCCTAGACCACCACAGCCCCTAGACCACCACAGCCCCTAGACCACCACAGACCATCACAGCCCCTAGACCACCACAGTAAGCAACTGTGTGTTGTTTGTCATGACTTGTTTGAGATAATTCACCGAAAACAAAATGGTGCTTTACCAATAGAGATGTGTTGAGTGTTATTGTAAGGGATAATCAACCAGGGATTATGTGTTCTATAATATAATAATATAATAATATATAATAATAATAATAATATATAATAATATAATAATATATATAATATAATAATAATAATAATATATATAATAATATAATAATAATATATAATAATAATAATATATATAATATAATAATAATAATATATAATAATATATATATATATATAATATAATAATAATAATATATAATAATATATATATATATATAATATAATAATAATAATAATATATAATAATATATATCATAATATATATATAATAGAATAGAATAATAATAATAATATATAATAATATATATCATATATAATAATATATATCATAATATATAGAATAGAATAGAATATAATGAACGCCGTGGGAAGGTGTGTTTCCACGGTAACCGAGAGGAACCGATTTCCACGGAGTCACGTTATCTTCCAGAGAACACATTATATAGCCCCTCGTTGATTTTTATATCCGTTTTTATACCAAGGCTATAATTGAACACATTTGCCAGGTAGAAATGTGTTTATCACACACTTTGAAACAGTGGGGCAAGTTTACAGTAGTTGCCTCGGTAACCAAACAGACTGGTTAGCTTAGCTAACCGAGCCACCAGTCCTAGTTTGCTATTATGAAAATCTTAATTCAACACAGCCAATATTTCGACTTTTGCTTTCAAAAGCAGCCGAAACATCTAAGAATGAACTGTAGTAATTTAATTATCCCGGGTATTATAGGATACATAATGCATGCTCTAGAAAAGCCCTTCCGAGCCAATCAGAAACGGGTTTTCAACAATGCCATGGTATATTAATGTGTCATTTCATTAAACGAGTATGTTTTAGTGTGTCGTGTCTCAATGCTGAATGTTGTTGGGCCAGGTGGTGGTGTGTGTGTCAGCGGGCTACCGACACAGTGCAGCGGTCAGTGAGGATGGAGAGCTCTACACGTGGGGTGAAGGAGACTTCGGGAGATTAGGTAAATATTAGCACTATTAGCATCCTGAACATTATTAACACTGAACATTATTAACACTATACATTATCACTCTGAACATTATTAACACTAAACATTATCAGCACTCTGAACATTATCAGCACTCTGAACATTATCAGCACTCTGAACATTATTAACACTAAACATTATCAGCACTCTGAACATTATCAGCACTCTGAACATTATTAACTCTGAACATTATTAACTCTGAACATTATTAACTCTGAACATTATTACTTCTGAACATTATTAACACTGAACATTATTACTTCTGAACATTATTAACACTGAACATTATTAACACTGAACATTATTAACACTGAACATTATTAACACTGAACATTATTAACACTGAACATTATTAACACTAAACATTATTAACACTAAACATTATCAGCACTGAACATTATTAACACTGAACATTATTAACACTGAACATTATTAACACTAAACATTATTAACACTAAACATTATTAACACTAAACATTATTAACACTAAAAATTATCAGCACTCTGAACATTATCAGCACTGAACATTATTAACACTGAACATTATTAACACTGAACATTATTAACACTAAACATTATTAACACTGAACATTATTAACACTGAACATTATCAGCACACTAAACATTATTAACACTAAACATTATTAACACTAAACATTATTAACACTAAACATTATCAGCACTCTGAACATTATTAACACTGAACATTATTAACACTGAACATTATTAACACTGAACATTATTAACACTAAACATTATTAACACTGAACATTATTAACACTAAACATTATTAACACTAAACATTATCAGCACTCTGAACATTATCAGCACTGAACATTATTAACACTAAACATTATTAACACTAAACATTATCAGCACTCTGAACATTATCAGTACTGAACATTATTAACACTGAGTATTATTACCTCTGAACATTATTACCTCTGAACATTATTACCTCTGAACATTATTACCTCTGAACATTATTACCTCTGAACATTACCATTCTTAACATTAACACTGAATCTTATTGTTTTACTGCTCGAGGGCAGGGTTCTACACTAACAAACTGGTGCTACTAACTAGTTCAGTTGGTGGAACTGGTGCTACTAACTAGTTCAGTTGGTGGTACTGGTGCTACTAACTAGTTCAGTTGGTGGTACTGGTGCTACTAACTAGTTCAGTTGGTGGTACTGGTGCTACTAACTAGTTCAGCTGGTGGTACTGGTGCTACTAACTAGTTAAGTTGGTGGTACTGGTGCTACTAACTAGTTCAGTTGGTGGAACTGGTGCTACTAACTAGTTCAGTTGGTGGTACTGGTGCTACTAACTAGTTCAGTTGGTGGTACTGGTGCTACTAACTAGTTCAGTTGGTGGTACTGGTGCTACTAACTAGTTCAGTTGGTGGTACTGGTGCTACTAACTAGTTCAGTTGGTGGAACTGGTGCTACTAACTAGTTTAGTTGGTGGAACTGATGCTACTAACTAGTTCAGTTGGTGGTACTGGTGCTACTAACTAGTTCAGTTGGTGGTACTGGTGCTACTAACTAGTTCAGTTGGTGGTACTGGTGCTACTAACTAGTTCAGTTGGTGGTACTGGTGCTACTAACTATTTCAGTTGGTGGAACTGGTGCTACTAACTAGTTCAGTTGGTGGTACTGGTGCTACTAACTAGTTCAGTTGGTGGTACTGGTGCTACTAACTAGTTCAGCTGGTGGTACTGGTGCTACTAACTAGTTCAGTTGGTGGTACTGGTGCTACTAACTAGTTCAGTTGGTGGTACTGGTGCTACTAACTAGTTCAGTTGGTGGTACTGGTGCTACTAACTAGTTCAGTTGGTGGTACTGGTGCTACTAACTAGTTCAGTTGGTGGTACTGGTGCTACTAACTAGTTCAGTTGGTGGTACTGGTGCTACTAACTAGTTCAGTTGGTGGTACTGGTGCTACTAACTAGTTCAGTTGGTGGAACTGGTGCTACTAACTAGTTTAGTTGGTGGAACTGATGCTACTAACTAGTTCAGTTGGTGGTACTGGTGCTACTAACTAGTTCAGTTGGTGGTACTGGTGCTACTAACTAGTTCAGTTGGTGGTACTGGTGCTACTAACTAGTTCAGTTGGTGGTACTGGTGCTACTAACTATTTCAGTTGGTGGAACTGGTGCTACTAACTAGTTCAGTTGGTGGTACTGGTGCTACTAACTAGTTCAGTTGGTGGTACTGGTGCTACTAACTAGTTCAGTTGGTGGAACTGGTGCTACTAACTAGTTTAGTTGGTGGAACTGATGCTACTAACTAGTTCAGTTGGTGGTACTGGTGCTACTAACTATTTCAGTTGGTGGAACTGGTGCTACTAACTAGTTCAGTTGGTGGTACTGGTGCTACTAACTAGTTCAGTTGGTGGTACTGGTGCTACTAACTAGTTCAGTTGGTGGAACTGGTGCTACTAACTAGTTCAGTGGGTGGAACTGGTGCTATTAACTAGTTCAGTTGGTGGTACTGGTGCTACTAACTAGTTCAGTTGGTGATACTGGTGCTACTAACTAGTTCAGTTGGTGGTACTGGTGCTACTAACTAGTTCAGTTGGTGGAACCAGCACATGATTTGGTCGCACCAATGTTTTTTTAAATAAAATAATTGATCATTGATAATGAACTGGCTTGTGTCCCTTAATATGCCTGTAATTCAATACAGAACCAGGCTAATAATTACTAACCATCTGATACATTAGCATGTTTGTGTTCTTACATTGATTTGGATAAATGTACTGTAACAGCGGAGAAAAGAGACCGTGAAAATGAAGTGTGTTTTATTACAGATTTTCAAAATGCCTTGTGTTCTTTTCTGTGAAGTCCTCTAGAGGGCAGAATAAAAACATTTAAAAAAATGAAACTTGATACAACAACAACAACAACAACAGAAAGCAGGGAGAAGGACTAGCAGTGTTTTCAAAAACAAATGGCAACTGGATTGATGCAATTAACCCTGATTCTGTAGCCATTAGCTACTTTGTAGTTAGCGTTTAATTGCCTTTCCATCTACCTGAAAATGGTTAGGCTATCATTAGCATCGCTAACGGCTACACAAAGTGGTAGACATGTAGGCCTTACGCACACAGCAGAGCTCCACATACAGGTCAGTTTGCCAGTGGCACACCGGACCCAGTGCCAATTGGAAGCTACTGGCCCCGAATGTTAAAACAACACCCAACAACAACAAAGATACGGGCCCGGGTTTCATCTGACAGGAATGATGCGATGCATAATTTTAGTGGCAGTCGATTTTTTTTTATCTTTCATTTACGGGGCTGAGCGATGTCGCCTATACAGGGTTCATACAGACATTGGCAAGTCAAATTGAAGGACTTTCAATGACTTTTTCCAACCCGTACGTAATCATAATTTTCAATGACTCATCCCAACCCGTACGTAATCATCATTTTCAATGACACATCCCAACCCGTTCCATGGTTGCCATGGCGCCTAGTGGCATCATGGATGATACAGGACCAGGTCTGATCCCAGTGGAGATGGATGATACAGGACCAGGTCTGATCCCAGTGGTGATGGATGATACAGGACCAGGTCTGATCCCAGTGGAGATGGATGATTAAGGTCTGAGCCCAGTGGAGATGGATGATACAGGACCAGGTCTGATCCCAGTGGAGATGGATGATTAAGGTCTGAGCCCAGGGGAGATGGATGATACAGGACCAGGTCTGATCCCAGTGGAGATGGATGATTAAGGTCTGAGCCCAGGGGAGATGGATGATACAGGACCAGGTCTGATCCCAGTAGAGATGGATGATACAGGACCAGGTCTGATCCCAGTGGAGATGGATGATACAGGACCAGGTGTGATCCCAGTGGAGATGGATGATACAGGACCAGGTCTGATCCCAGTGAGGATGGATGATACAGGACCAGATCTGAGCCCAGTGGAGATGGATGATACAGGACCAGGTCTGATCCCAGTGGAGATGGATGATACAGGACCAGGTCTGATCCCAGTGGAGATGGATGATACAGGACCAGGACTGATCCCAGTGGAGATGGATGATACAGGACCAGGTCTGATCCCAGTGGAGATGGATGATACAGGACCAGGTCTGATCCCAGTGGAGATGGATGATACAGGTTCAGGTCTGAACCCAGTGGAGAGGGATGATACAGGACCAGGTCTGATCCCAGTGGAGATGGATGATACAGGACCAGGTCTGAGCCCAGTGGAGATGGATGATACAGGACCAGGTCTGAGCCCAGTGGAGATGGATGATACAGGACCAGGTCTGCAGGATGCTTCTCAGGCAGTTGAAACGCCATAAGACCTCTGCACACAAGGGAAATCAGGAAAATGCAGAGTGGATTTTAGTGCCCTGAGACCTCTACAGACACTTGATGCAGCTCCTATTCCAACATCTCCCCTGCCTATCAGCATGGAACTATTTAATGCCCTGTCTCTCACTAATAAATCCCTCCTCCTGCACGACCACGAGAAGCTTGACATCCTCTTCCTAACTGAAACCTGGCATTATCCTGTGGTATACTCAGGCCTAAATGAGCCCCGTCTACTCCATGACTGTGCTTCTAATTTATCAGTCTCTGAAGCCTAACTCTTCCTTCACTCTGCGCCACCGCAACCAACATTGTGATTATAAGAGATTTCAAAATCCACATTAACTCTCCATCATGTCACTCTGCTGCTGGCCAATTTTACAGGTCAATATCCAACCACCCGTTTCTCTCCAAGGTGTTGGAAAAAAGGGGTTTCTGTACAGCTCCAGGACCTTCTCAATATGAACAACCTATATGAGCAGCTCCAGGACCTTCTCAATATGAACAACCTATATGAACAGTTCCAGCCAGGTTTCCGACCAGCCCACAGCACTGAAACGGCCCTACTCAGGGTCACCAACGACCTGGCTCTCCCTGTCTCCTGTCTTTATCTCCTCAATGCTGAACTACTGCAACACCGTCTTCATCTGGATCCCTGGTAGGAGGCTCCTGAAGAACTACAACTCTTCATCTGGATTCCTGGCAGGAGTCTCCTGAACAACTACAACTCTTCATCTGGATGCCTGGCAGGAGTCTCCTGAAAACTACAACACTCTTCATCTGGATCCCTGGCAGGAGTCTCCTGAAGAACTACAACTCTCTTCATCTGGATCCCTGGTAGGAGTCTCCTGAAGAACTACAACACTCTTCATCTGGATCCCTGGCAGGAGTCTCCTGAAAAACTACAACACTCTTCATCTGGATCCCTGGCAGGAGTCTCCTGAAAAACTACAACACTCTTCATCTGGATCACTGGCAGGAGTCTCCTGAAGAACTACAACACTCTTCATCTGCATCCCTCCAATACATCCAGAACTGCCACCATCCTTGCATCTCTGCGGTCCCTGTCTCATTCTGGATTGAAATCAAAAACCTCCCGCTGACATTCCAGTGTATTCCTTGTCTCAAATAACTGCTCTCCCTCCATAACCCTACCCGCACCCTCAGGTCAAGCGATAGCCTGCTTCTCCACACCCCAGCTAGTCAGTCTTTCCGTGTTGTAACTAGTCAGTCTGTCTGTGTTGTAACTAGTCAGTCTGTCTGTGTTGTAACTAGTCAGTCTGTCCGTGTTGTAACTAGTCAGTCTGTCCGTGTTGTATCTAGTCAGTCTGTCCGTGTTGTAACTAGTCAGTCTGTCCGTGTTGTATCTAGTCAGTCTGTCCGTGTTGTAGCTAGTCAGTCTGTCCGTGTTGTAACTAGTCAGTCTGTCCGTGTTGTATCTAGTCAGTCTGTCCGTGTTGTAGCTAGTCAGTCTGTCCGTGTTGTAGCTAGTCAGTCTGTCCGTGTTGTATCTAGTCTGTTCTGTGTTGTAGCTAGTCAGTCTGTCCGTGTTGTAGCTAGTCAGTCTGTCCGTGTTGTAGCTAGTCTGTTCTGTGTTGTAACTAGTCAGTCTGTCCGTGTTGTAGCTAGTCAGTCTGTTCTGTGTTGTAACTAGTCAGTCTGTCCGTGTTGTAACTAGTCAGTCTGTCCGTGTTGTATCTAGTCTGTTCTGTGTTGTAACTAGTCAGTCTGTCCGTGTTGTATTGTATCTAGTTTTCCAATCTGTTTCTGACAGATTATCTATAGGCTATATGTGTGCAGCGGGCATATTTCTCTGCTGTCTGGTTGATAATATATTTCTCTGCTGTCTGGTTGATAATATATTTCTCTGCTGTCTGGTTGATAATATATTTCTCTGCTGTCTGGTTGATAATATATTTCTCTACAGTCTGGTTGATATGTTGATAATATATTTCTCTACTGTCTGGTTGATAATATATTTCTCCACTGTCTGGTTGATAATATATTTCTCCACTGTCTTGTTGATAATATATTTCTCCACTGTCTTGTTGATAATATATTTCTCTACTGTCTGGTTGATAATATATTTCTCCACTGTCTTGTTGATAATATATTTCTCTACTGTCTGGTTGATAATATATTTCTCCACTTTCTGGTTGATAATATATTTCTCCACTGTCTGGTGGTAATATATTTCTCCACTGTCTGGTTGATATGTTGATAATATATTTCTCTAGTACCTGGTTGATAATATATTTCTCTACTGTCTGGTTGATAATATATTTCTCCCCTGTCTGGTTGATAATATATTTCTCTGCTGTCTGGTTGATAATATATTTCTCCCCTGTCTGGTTGATATGTTGATAATATATTTGTCCACTGTCTGGTTGATAATATATTTCTCGCCTGTCTGGTTGATATGTTGATAATATATTTGTCCACTGTCTGGTCGATAATATATTTCTCCCCCTGTCTGGTTGATAATATATTTCTCCCCCTGTCTGGTTGATAATATATTTCTCCCCCTGTCTGGTCGATAATATATTTCTCCCCTGTCTGGTTGATAATATATTTCTCCACTGTCTTGTTGATAATATATTTCTCTACTGTCTGGTTGATAATATATTTCTCCACTTTCTGGTTGATAATATATTTCTCCACTGTCTGGTGGTAATATATTTCTCCACTGTCTGGTTGATATGTTGATAATATATTTCTCTAGTACCTGGTTGATAATATATTTCTCTACTGTCTGGTTGATAATATATTTCTCCCCTGTCTGGTTGATAATATATTTCTCTGCTGTCTGGTTGATAATATATTTCTCCCCTGTCTGGTTGATATGTTGATAATATATTTGTCCACTGTCTGGTTGATAATATATTTCTCGCCTGTCTGGTTGATATGTTGATAATATATTTGTCCACTGTCTGGTCGATAATATATTTCTCCCCCTGTCTGGTTGATAATATATTTCTCCCACTGTCTGGTTGATAATATATTTCTCCACTGTCTGGTTGATAATATATTTCTCCCACTGTCTGGTTGATAATATATTTCTCCCCCTGTCTGGTCGATAATATATTTCTCCCCTGTCTGGTTGATATGTTGATAATATATTTCTCCACTGTCTGGTTGATAATATATTTCTCCCCCTGTCTGGTTGATAATATATTTCTCCCCCTGTCTGGTCGATAATATATTTCTCCCCTGTCTGGTTGATATGTTGATAATATATTTCTCCACTGTCTGGTTGATAATATATTTCTCCCCCTGTCTGGTGTCTTGACATATCTCTCCTCTCTGTGTTTTGGTGTGCAGGTCACGGAGACAGCAACAGCAGAAACATTCCTACTCTGGTCAAAGACATCAGCAACGTAGGAGAGGTGTCTTGTGGGAGTTCTCACACCATAGCTTTGTCAAAAGATGGCCGCACCGTGTGGTCCTTCGGAGGGGGAGACAATGGTGGGTGAAGGCTCAGGACGCAAGGCTGGAATCCATCGGATGTTTTTATATCAGCGTCATTATGTGGAAACTATCACTATATCTATAAATGTCGACATATATATGGAAATATAAAAGACAATATATAAATCAATAAATATAGTTTATTGTGTAATTCTGTCTTCATATTGAAGAATTGGTTTTACATAAATGATACGATTGGCAATATGTTTCTAAATGTCTCTAAATGTGTAATTTGTCTATCCTGCAGGGAAACTGGGGCATGGAGATACAAACCGTGTCTATAAACCCAAAGTAGTGGAGGCCTTGCAGGGGATGTTCATAAGGAACGTGTGTGCTGGAAGCCAGTCCTCCCTGGCCCTGACCTCCACTGGACAGGTACGACTGACTGTTTACTGACTGTTTACTGACTGTTTTACCCTTTAGAAACGGGAGGGAGGAATCTGGAACATCTGTACCTGTCCCTGGGCAGAGCGGTTCCATGCCAGGCTGTGTGTTCTACATGCTATATTTCTATACTGACATGTCCCTGGGCAGAGCGGTCCTATGCCAGGCTGTGTGTTCTACATGCTATATTTCTATACTGACATGTCCCTGGGCAGAGCGGTCCCATGCCAGGCTGTGTGTTCTACATGCTATATTTCTATACTGACATGTCCCTGGGCAGAGCGGTCCCATGCCAGGCTGTGTGTTCTACATGCTATATTTCTATACTGACATGTCCCTGGGCATCATGTCTCTTCTACATGCTATAACTTCACTTGTCTCTTGTAAAATAGTTATTTTTTAACTTCAAGGGAGGGACGGTATCCTGGTTAAATGAAGTGTATTGCACAGGGATGGGTCACAACAACAGCAACAACGACAGACGATGCCTTGGGCATAAAAACACTGGCTGTGGCTTGGGTTTGATCTTGGAATTCTGCTAGTCAACGATTCAAGGAATTATTTTTGTTTGTGAATAAACAGAAGACTGTTTTGTTGATATAATCTGTCCCTGGTTGTGTGGAGTGTTGCTGTTTTCACTTACACTATATTATATGTCCTGTAGCAATGATCTCTGGTACTCTGAGTCTGGTTATAGTAAGAAAGAGACACAACTCCTGTTATTCACATTGTGTTGCTCATTGTGTTACTGTTAACCAGGATGTTAAAATAAGTATTTATCACAACATGTTTGTAGATGTTTCATATACAGTTCCCTTTAGTCCAACTGACAATACTATCAAAGAGTTTTACAACTTAACCAAGATAGACCACAGCCTGTCTTTTCCAATGGGAACAAACGAGTCATAGTGGGCAGAACAAGCAAGGAGGTGGGCAGAGCCAATCACGAGATAGGGAGATTCTATTGGCTCATTCTAGCATGCATCTGCATAATTATTTACCTTTAGCGAACACCTCCCTGCCTTTCAGTCCTTCTACACAACGCAATTTAAAAAATTAAAAAACCTTTTCCAAAGGGTAAAGTCTACAAAACTTAATTCCACTCTGTTCATAACAGATTTTAGTTTTTGGAACAGAACTGTTTAATGAGCAGAATGTCTGCCAAAATCCATGTTGTTCCGTGTTCTCCCACTGCCAGCCAGTGGTCTTCCTGTCACTACCATAGTGAGTGGAAACGCCAAGCAGCTGCATCACATTTATACAGGCAGTGAAATATCTGTCTCGTTGTTCTATCGATACTGTCTGCAAGTAACTTCCTGTTGCGATGTCTTTTATATGGCCTGGTTCCAGGTATATTTGACATGGAAATAACCATAGGAGTTGGCAAGACTCCTATAAACAGATCTGGGACCAGGCTACTTTTAATATGCAGACCCTTTAATCCTGACTGGTTTTAGTGACTGGTTCTATGTCCTGTGTTCTAGTGACTGGTTCTATGTCCTGTGTTCTAGTGACTGGTTCTATGTCCTGTGTTCTAGTGACTGGTTCTATGTCCTGTGTTCTAGTGACTGGTTCTATGTCCTGTGTTCTAGTGACTGGTTCTATGTCCTGTGTTCTAGTGACTGGTTCTATGTCCTGTGTTCTAGTGACTGGTTCTATGTCCTGTGTTCTAGTGACTGGTTCTATGTCCTGTGTTCTAGTGACTGGTTCTATATCCTGTGTTCTAGTGACTGGTTCTATATCCTGTGTTCTAGTGACTGGTTCTATGTCCTGTGTTCTAGTGACTGGTTCTATATCCTGTGTTCTAGTGACTGGTTCTATATCCTGTGTTCTAGTGACTTGTTCTATGTCCTGGTTTCTAGTGACTGGTTCTATGTCCTGTGTTCTAGTGACTGGTTCTATGTCCTGTGTTCTAGTGACTGGTTCTATGTCCTGTGTTCTAGTGACTGGTTCTATGTCCTGTGTTCTAGTGACTGGTTCTATGTCCTGTGTTTTAGTGACTGGTTCTATGTCCTGTGTTCTAGTGACTGGTTCTATGTCCTGTGTTCTAGTGACTGGTTCTATATCCTGTGTTCTAGTGACTGGTTCTATGTCCTGTGTTCTAGTGACTTGTTCTATGTCCTGGTTTCTAGTGACTGGTTCTATGTCCTGTGTTCTAGTGACTGGTTCTATGTCCTGTGTTCTAGTGACTGGTTCTATGTCCTGTGTTCTAGTGACTGGTTCTATGTCCTGTGTTCTAGTGACTGGTTCTATGTCCTGTGTTTTAGTGACTGGTTCTATGTCCTGTGTTCTAGTGACTGGTTCTATGTCCTGTGTTCTAGTGACTGGTTCTATATCCTGTGTTCTAGTGACTGGTTCTATATCCTGTGTTCTAGTGACTTGTTCTATGTCCTGGTTTCTAGTGACTGGTTCTATGTCCTGTGTTCTAGTGACTGGTTCTATGTCCTGTGTTCTAGTGACTGGTTCTATGTCCTGTGTTCTAGTGACTGGTTCTATGTCCTGTGTTCTAGTGACTGGTTCTATGTCCTGTGTTCTAGTGACTGGTCCTATATCCTGTGTTCTAATGACTGGTTCTATGTCCTGTGTTGTAGTAACTGGCCCTGTGTTGTCCTGTGTTCTAGTGACTGGTTCTAGTGACTGGTTCTATGCCCTGTGTTCTAGTGACTGGTTCTAGTAACTGGTCCTGTGTTGTCCTGTGTTGTAGTAACTGGTCCTGTGTTGTAGTAACTGGTTCTGTGTTGTCCTGTGTTGTAGTAACTGGTCCTGTGTTCTAGTAACTGGCCCTGTGTTGTCCTGTGTTGTCCTGTGTTGTAGTAACTGGCCCTGTGTTGTCCTGTGTTGTAGTAACTGGTTCTGTGTTGTCCTGTGTTCTAGTAACTGGTCCTGTGTTGTAGTAACTGGTCCTGTGTTGTCCTGTGTTGTAGTAACTGGTCCTGTGTTGTCCTGTGTTGTAGTAACTGGCCCTGTGTTGTCCTGTGTTGTAGTAACTGGTCCTGTGTTGTCCTGTGTTGTAGTAACTGGTCCTGTGTTCTAGTAACTGGCCCTGTGTTGTCCTGTGTTGTAGTAACTGGTCCTGTGTTGTCCTGTGTTGTAGTAACTGGTCCTGTGTTGTCCTGTGTTGTAGTAACTAGTCCTGTGTTGTCCTGTGTTGTAGTAACTGGTCCTGTGTTGTCCTGTGTTGTAGTAACTGGTCCTGTGTTGTCCTGTGTTCCAGGTGTATGCCTGGGGCTGCGGGGCCTGTGTTGTAGTAACTGGCCCTGTGTTTTCCTGTGTTGTAGTAACTGGTCCTGTGTTGTCCTGTGTTGTAGTAACTGGTCCTGTGTTGTCCTGTGTTCCAGGTGTATGCCTGGGGCTGCGGGGCCTGTGTTGTAGTAACTGGTCCTGTGTTGTCCTGTGTTGTAGTAACTGGCCCTGTGTTGTCCTGTGTTCCAGGTGTATGCCTGGGGCTGCGGGGCCTGTGTTGTACTAACTGGTCCTGTGTTGTCCTGTGTTCCAGGTGTATGCCTGGGGCTGCGGGGCCTGTGTTGTAGTAACTGGCCCTGTGTTGTCCTGTGTTGTAGTAACTGGTCCTGTGTTGTCCTGTGTTGTAGTAACTGGTCCTGTGTTGTCCTGTGTTCCAGGTGTATGCCTGGGGCTGCGGGGCCTGCCTGGGCTGTGGCTCCTCTGAAGCCACTGCACTGAGACCCAAGCTGATTGAGGAGTTGACAGCGACCAGGGTGGTGGACCTCTCCATAGGAGACAGCCACTGTCTAGCTCTCTCACACGGTAAAACAACCCTTAAAAAAAAAAAGATGATTATTTTAAATCTATGATGTAAGTGTTTTGCGTTTTTATTGGTTAGAGTGAGACAGAGGTAGAAGGTAGTAGAGAGAGTGCTGAAAGAGAGAGACAGAGGTAGAAGGTAGTAGAGAGAGTGCTGAAAGAGAGAGACAGAGGTAGAAGGTAGTAGAGAGAGTGCTGAAAGAGAGAGACGGAGGTAGAAGGTAGTAGAGAGAGTGCTGAAAGAGAGAGACATAGGTAGAAGGTAGTAGAGAGAGTGCTGAAAGAGAGAGACGGAGGTAGAAGGTAGTAGAGAGAGTCATCTCTCTTCTTCATCTCTCTTCTTCATCTCTCTTCTTCATCTCTCTTCATCTCACTTCTTCATCTCTCTTCTTCATCTCTCTTCTTCATCTCTCTTCTTCATCTCTCTTCTTCATCTCTCTTCTTCATCTCACTTCTTAATCTCGCACCACATTTTAAACCACATTGTAACATCCCAAAATGTTCCCATGATTGGATGATTAAATCAACTTGATGTCTATTTTTCCTCTCATCTCTCTGTCTCTCCTCCACCTAGACAATGAGGTGTATGCTTGGGGTAACAACTCCATGGGTCAGTGTGGCCAGGGTAACTCTACTGGTCCCATCACCAAGCCGAAGAAGGTGGTTGGTCTGGACGGTGTGGTCATCCAACAGATCTCAGCTGGTACCTCCCACAGCCTGGCATGGACCGCTCTGCCCAGGGACAGGTTGGTCCTGCTACCGGAACGCATAGAAATATAGCATGTAGAAGAGACACGGTGCCCAGGGACAGGTTGGTCCTGCTACCGGAACGCATAGAAATATAGCATGTAGAAGAGACACGGTGCCCAGAGACAGGTTGGTCCTGCTACCGGAACGCATAGAAATATAGCATTTAGAAGAGACACGATGCCCAGGGACAGGTCAGTATAGAAATATAGAAGAGACACGATGCCCAGAGACATGTCAGTATAGAAATATAGCATTTAGAAGAGACATGATGCCCAGGGACAGGTCAGTATAGAAATATAGCATTTAGAAGAGACACGATGCTCAGAGACATGTCAGTATAGAAATATAGCATTTAGAAGAGACATGATGCCCAGGGACAGGTCAGTATAGAAATATAGCATGTTGAACACACAGCCTGGCATGGACCACTCTGCCCAGGGACAGGTACAGAAGCATGGTCTTCTGAGGTCTGCCCCCATCCCAGTCCCACCCCCCCATCCCAGTCCCACCGCCCCATCCCAGTCCCCCCCATTCCAGTCCCAACCCCCCATTCCAGGCCCCCCCCATCCCAGTCCCAACCCCCCATTCCAGGCCCCCCCCATCCCAGTCCCATCTCTATCCATGGTGCTTCTATGTGGAACACTGAGTCTGCTGCACCACAACCCTGGACTTCAGACCTCCAGGAGGACAGTGGGGACTGTTCCTACTGTACACACACACACACACACACACACTGTTCACACGGACACACAGACCCTATGAGATGATAATATTGTTGTGTTTTAATTGGTCGACAGACAGGTGGTAGCGTGGCACAGACCCTATGAGATGATAATATTGTTGTGTTTTAATTGGTCGACAGACAGGTGGTAGCGTGGCACAGACCCTATGAGATGATAATATTGTTGTGTTGTAATTGGTCGACAGACAGGTGGTAGCGTGGCACAGACCCTACTGTGTGGACCTGGAAGAAAGCACCTTCTCTCACCTGCGTTCCTTCCTAGAGCGCTACTGCGACGGCATCAACAGCGAGATGCCACCCCTCCCCTTCCCCTCCTCCAGGTAGGTACTAGTACTGCAGGCACCCCTAGAGGGAACCCCACAGGGAGCTCACTGGAATAAAATCATTGGAACCGTGTCATGGATACAATGTGTTCAGTGGGGTTCCATTCATTCTAAACATTCCGTCCTGAAGAAGTGAAATGACAGCAACCTCCACCACGCTGACTATTCATCTGAGGCATTAACAGTCCCGTAAGACCACGAAAAACACAATAAGGTTTGAGTGTGTGTAAACTTCTGACCCCACTGGGAATGTGATGAAAGAAATAAAAGCTGAAATAAATCACTCTCTCTACTATTATTCTGACATTTCACATTCTGAAAATAAAGTGGTGATTCTAACTGACCTTAAACACGGATTTTTTACTAGGATTAAATGTCAGGAATTGTGAAAAACTGAGTTTTTAAATGTATTTGGCTAAGGTGTATGTAAACTTCCGACTTCAACTGTACATTCTGTAGCATTTTACTGATGCTACAATCAATGAAAACCGTTGCAATGCCTTTCTGCTGGGCTTCGTCTTCTGTCTTTATCAACACAGTATTATAACACTCTGACGCACCACTTCATTACAGGGAGCATCACAACTTCCTGAAACTCTGCCTTCGACTGCTGTCCAATCACCTGGCTTTGGCTCTGGCCGGGGGAGTGGCCACCAGTATCCTAGGGCGACAGGCCCGCCCCCTCCGGAACCTTCTCTTCAGACTGATGGATTCCTCTGTTCCTGATGAGATCCAAGAGGTGAACACCAGTTCACACAGTAACCACTAGATCAGCTGTTCCTTTGAAGGGGGTCTGTATACAGCCCGAATGGTAACAATATAGATTTAACTATAAACCCTCAAAACACTACATCTCTAAGGACAACATTACCTTTCAGACTAGAGATGACAATATGGACTCTGGATATGTGAAGCAACAAGGCACAATCTGTTGACTGACTGGTCTGAATTTGACTATTTGCCAGGTCCCTGACCCGTTGGGGTTTTGTCCCTGAGCCAAACCCAGTGTCGCTGTGTTTTGGTTGTCAGGCTGGGATTGAGATCGATAGTCAAGCTGTTGTCTCCTCTCATTGTGTGTTTTGGTTGTCAGGCTGGGATTGAGATCGATAGTCAAGCTGTTGTCTCCTCTCATTGTGTGTTTTGGTTGTCAGGCTGGGATTGAGATCGATAGTCAAGCTGTTGTCTCCTCTCATTGTGTGTTTTGGTTGTCAGGCTGGGATTGAGATCGATAGTCAAGCTGTTGTCTCCTCTCATTGTGTGGTGCTGTTGTTGTTTATGCCAGACTGTGTTTGAAACACTGTGGGACATCTCTGTGTAACCAGGCTGTGTTTGATACGCTAACACTGTGTTGTCAGTCTCTAGCACTGTGTCTCTGTTGTGTTGACCCATCTCCGTGTTTTCTCTAGGCTGTGATTGAGACTCTGTCTGTGGGGGCCACTATGCTGTTACCTCCTCTGAGAGAGAGAATGGAGCTTCTCCACTCCCTGCTGCCCCAGGGACCTGACAGATGGGAGAGTCTGTCCAAAGGACAGGTATAGTACATAGATGTATTGCACGTTGGTCTGAACAACGCCATTTACCTGTGACCATATCAATAAGGCCCTAGTTCTATTTAGTCAATACGGCCCTAGTTCTATTTAGTCAATAAGGCCCTAGTTCTATTTAGTCAATAAGGCCCTAGTTCTATTTAGTCAATAAGGCCCTAGTTCTATTTAAGCAATAAGGCCCTAGTTCTATTTAGTCAATAAGGCCCTAGTTCTATTTAAGCAATAAGGCCCTAGTTCTATTTAGTCAATAAGGCCCTAGTTCTATTTAAGCAATAAGGCCCGAGGGAATGTGGTATATGGTCAATATAGCACGGCTATGTGCTGTTCTTAGCCATGACGCAACACGGAGTGCCTGGATACAGCCCTTAGCCGTGGTATATTGACCATATACCACAAACCCCCAAGGTGCCTTAATGCTATTTTATACAACAGGTGGGTCTAGTCCTGAATGCTGATTGGTTAAAACCGCATTCCAGCCGGTGTCTATTCCACAAGTTGCCCCCGGATAAATCAATGACGTTAAAATGCCTTTTTACTCGATTCCATTTGACTTCGCAATCCACTGTCTCATCAGCCCAGCCAGGCAATTTATAAACTTGATCTCCGCTATAAAAAGCATCTAGACATTATCTCACATGTCTTTAGACTAACGTTTAGTTTTCAACAGTGGAGATTTTGTATAAACCTTCCTGTCTGTCACTCTGACATTTGCAATATTGTTTCAATATTCAAATAGAATCTCCAGCTGTCTCATAGTGATGAACGTGTCGGGAGTCGGGACAGACGGGCAGGAAGCTTTTCTCAGCCTGTCAAAATCATGAATCAGCATCTTCTTGGATTAAAATATACAAAGAAATGTCAAAATATTACGAAGTGCAAACGGTCCCAAGTCAAAATGCTGCCATAGATAGATAGCTGACTTCTGTGTATCTCTCTTCAGCTGCATCCTGTCCCTGCCTCTGACCCCTGACCTCTGACCCTTGACCCTGTGTTTTCCAGAGGATGCAACTGGACATCATTCTGACTTCGCTCCAGGACCACACCCACGTAGCATCTCTCCTGGGGTTCAGCTGTCCCCCCGAGGCCCCCGAGGCCCTGGCCTCCTCCTGCGGCCTGGACCCCTCCTACGGAGCCCCCGGCACCAACCCTGACACACACCTGGCTGAGATCCTAATGAAGACCCTGCTCAGGAACCTGGGCTTCTACACGGTGAGGAGAGAGAGAGGCAGCCTAGTTGTTCCAGATCATTCTGTCTTACAGTGGCTTGCGAAAGTATTCACCCCCTTTGGCATTTTTCCTATTTTGTTGCCTTATAACCTGGAATTAAAATAGATTTTGGGGGGGGGTTTGTATCATTTGATTTACACAACATGCCTACCACTTTGAAAATACTGAATATTTTTTGTGAAACAAACCAGAAATAAGTTTATCTACTGGGTGGTAGATGTGGCTGTTACTCTGCTAGTTTATCTCCTGGGTGGTAGATGTAGCTGTTACTCTGCTAGTTTATCTAGTTTATCTCCTGGGTGGTAGATGTAGCTGTTAGTTTATCTCCTGGGTGGTAGATGTAGCTGTTACTCTGCTAGTTTATCTCCTGGGTGGTAGATGTGGCTGTTACTCTGTTAGTTTATCTAGTTTATCTCCTGGGTGGTAGATGTAGCTGTTACCCTGCTAGTTTATCTCCTGGGTGGTAGATGTAGCTGTTACCCTGCTAGTTTATCTCCTGGGTGGTAGATGTAGCTGTTAGTTTATCTAGTTTATCTCCTGGGTGGTAGATGTGGCTGTTACCCTGCTAGTTTATCTCCTGGGTGGTAGATGTAGCTGTTACTCTGGGAGTCTTTCTCCTGGGTGGTAGATGTAGCTGTTACCCTGCTAGTTTATCTCCTGGGTGGTAGATGTAGCTGTTACTCTGGGAGTCTTTCTCCTGGGTGGTAGATGTAGCTGTTACCCTGCTAGTTTATCTCCTGGGTGGTAGATGTAGCTGTTACCCTGCTAGTTTATCTCCTGGGTGGTAGATGTGGCTGTTACTCTGTTAGTTTATCTAGTTTATCTCCTGGGTGGTAGATGTAGCTGTTACCCTGCTAGTTTATCTCCTGGGTGGTAGATGTAGCTGTTACCCTGCTAGTTTATCTCCTGGGTGGTAGATGTAGCTGTTAGTTTATCTAGTTTATCTCCTGGGTGGTAGATGTGGCTGTTACCCTGCTAGTTTATCTCCTGGGTGGTAGATGTAGCTGTTACTCTGGGAGTCTTTCTCCTGGGTGGTAGATGTAGCTGTTACCCTGCTAGTTTATCTCCTGGGTGGTAGATGTAGCTGTTACTCTGGGAGTCTTTCTCCTGGGTGGTAGATGTAGCTGTTACCCTGCTAGTTTATCTCCTGGGTGGTAGATGTAGCTGTTACCCTGCTAGTTTATCTCCTGGGTGGTAGATGTGGCTGTTACCCTGCTAGTTTATCTCCTGGGTGGTAGATGTGGCTGTTACTCTGCTAGTTTATCTCCTGGGTGGTAGATGTAGCTGTTACCCTGCTAGTTTATCTCCTGGGTGGTAGATGTAGCTGTTACTCTGCTAGTTTATCTCCTGGGTGGTAGATGTAGCTGTTACTCTGGGAGTCTTTCTCCTGGGTGGTAGATGTAGCTGTTACCCTGCTAGTTTATCTCCTGGGTGGTAGATGTAGCTGTTACCCTGCTAGTTTATCTCCTGGGTGGTAGATGTAGCTGTTACCCTGCTAGTTTATCTCCTGGGTGGTAGATGTAGCTGTTACTCTGCTAGTTTATCTCCTGGGTGGTAGATGTAGCTGTTACTCTGGGAGTCTTTCTCCTGGGTGGTAGATGTAGCTGTTACCCTGCTAGTTTATCTCCTGGGTGGTAGATGTGGCTGTTACCCTGCTAGTTTATCTCCTGGGTGGTAGATGTAGCTGTTACCCTGCTAGTTTATCTCCTGGGTGGTAGATGTAGCTGTTACTCTGCTAGTTTATCTCCTGGGTGGTAGATGTAGCTGTTACTCTGGGAGTCTTTCTCCTGGGTGGTAGATGTAGCTGTTACCCTGCTAGTTTATCTCCTGGGTGGTAGATGTGGCTGTTACTCTGCTAGTTTATCTAGTTTATCTCCTGGGTGGTAGATGTAGCTGTTACCCTGCTAGTTTATCTCCTGGGTGGTAGATGTGGCTGTTACCCTGCTAGTTTATCTCCTGGGTGGTAGATGTAGCTGTTACTCTGCTAGTTTATCTAGTTTATCTCCTGGGTGGTAGATGTAGCTGTTACTCTGCTAGTTTATCTAGTTTATCTCCTGGGTGGTAGATGTAGCTGTTAGTTTATCTCCTGGGTGGTAGATGTGGCTGTTACCCTGCTAGTTTATCTCCTGGGTGGTAGATGTAGCTGTTACTCTGTTAGTTTATCTCCTGGGTGGTAGATGTAGCTGTTAGTTTATCTCCTGGGTGGTAGATGTGGCTGTTACCCTGCTAGTTTATCTCCTGGGTGGTAGATGTAGCTGTTACCCTGCTAGTTTATCTAGTTTATCTCCTGGGTGGTAGATGTAGCTGTTACTCTGCTAGTTTATCTAGTTTATCTCCTGGGTGGTAGATGTGGCTGTTACTCTGTTAGTTTATCTCCTGGGTGGTATTAAGTAGCAGATCATCACTAGTCTGTTGCCTGGATATTCATTGTGTGTGTGTGTGTGTGTGTGTGTGTGTGTGTGTGCAGGACCAAGCCTTTGGGGAACTAGAGAAGAACAGTGACAAGCTGCTCCAGGGAACGTCTTCATCAGACAGCAGTCAGCCGGCCCATCTCCACGAGCTGCTCTGCTCCCTACAGAAACAACTGCTGGCATACTGCCACATCAACTGTGTTACTGAGGTACGCACACACCAACTGGGCATGCATACACACACACACACACACACACACACTGGGCATGCATACACACACACTGGGCATGCATACACACACACACACACTGGGCATGCATACACACGCACACACACACACACTGGGCATGCATACACACACACACACACACACTGGGCATGCATACACACACACGCACACACACACACACTGGGCATGCATACACACGCACACACACACACACACACACACACTGGGCATGCACACACACTGGGCATGCACACACACACACACACACACACACACACACACACACACACACACACACACACACACACACACACACTGGGCATGCATACACACACACACACACACACACACACATTGTCTCAGATATTTTATACTGTGACCATCACAATCCCGTTCACAGAGCTGAAGACAAAGCAGACCTTTTATGCAACAGATTAGAGTTTTTATTAATGAATGAAAGATGGTTCCCTGTTTATGACGGTCTCTGTCATATGTTTGTGTCCACAACTCTAGTAGTAGTAATAGTTAGTTAGTAACATTGTCCTGGTCTATAATACCTCCAGTAGTAATAGTTAGTTAGTAACATTGTCCTGGTCTATAATACCTCCAGTAGTAGTAATAGTTAGTTAGTAACATTGTCCTGGTCTATAATACCTCCAGAACTCTAGTAGTAGTAATAGTTAGTTAGTAACATTGTCCTGGTCTATAATACCTCCAGAACTCTAGTAGTAGTAATAGTTAGTTAGTAACATTGTCCTGGTCTATAATACCTCCAGAACTCTAGTAGTAGTAATAGTTAGTTAGTAACATTGTCCTGGTCTATAATACCTCCAGAACTCTAGTAGTAGTAATAGTTAGTTAGTAACATTGTCCTGGTCTATATTACCTCCAGAACTCTAGTAGTAGTAATAGTTAGTTAGTAACATTGTCCTGGTCTATAATACCTCCAGTAGTAATAGTTAGTTAGTAACATTGTCCTGGTCTATAATACCTCCAGTAGTAGTAATAGTTAGTTAGTAACATTGTCCTGGTCTATAATACCTCCAGAACTCTAGTAGTAGTAATAGTTAGTTAGTAACATTGTCCTGGTCTATAATACCTCCAGTAGTAATAGTTAGTTAGTAACATTGTCCTGGTCTATAATACCTCCAGTAGTAATAGTTAGTAACATTGTCCTGGTCTATATTACCTCCAGAACTCTAGTAGTAGTAATAGTTAGTTAGTAACATTGTCCTGGTCTATAATACCTCCAGTAGTAATAGTTAGTTAGTAACATTGTCCTGGTCTATATTACCTCCAGAACTCTAGTAGTAGTAATAGTTAGTTAGTAACATTGTCCTGGTCTATAATACCTCCAGTAGTAATAGTTAGTTAGTAACATTGTCCTGGTCTATAATACCTCCAGTAGTAGTAATAGTTAGTTAGTAACATTGTCCTGGTCTATAATACCTCCAGAACTCTAGTAGTAGTAATAGTTAGTTAGTAACATTGTCCTGGTCTATAATACCTCCAGTAGTAGTAATAGTTAGTTAGTAACATTGTCCTGGTCTATAATACCTCCAGAACTCTAGTAGTAGTAATAGTTAGTTAGTAACATTGTCCTGGTCTATAATACCTCCAGTAGTAATAGTTAGTTAGTAACATTGTCCTGGTCTATAATACCTCCAGTAGTAATAGTTAGTAACATTGTCCTGGTCTATATTACCTCCAGAACTCTAGTAGTAGTAATAGTTAGTTAGTAACATTGTCCTGGTCTATAATACCTCCAGTAGTAATAGTTAGTTAGTAACATTGTCCTGGTCTATATTACCTCCAGAACTCTAGTAGTAGTAATAGTTAGTTAGTAACATTGTCCTGGTCTATAATACCTCCAGTAGTAATAGTTAGTTAGTAACATTGTCCTGGTCTATAATACCTCCAGTAGTAGTAATAGTTAGTTAGTAACATTGTCCTGGTCTATAATACCTCCAGTAGTAATAGTT
>NW_022262667.1:375000-445000 GCF_002021735.2 Oncorhynchus kisutch | reverse complement strand
TTCCTATCTGATGACCCCCCCCCCCCCTCTAGATAACTGTTAGAAGTGGTTCCTATCTGATGACCCCCCCCCCTCTAGATAACTGTTAGAAGTGGTTCCTATCTGATGACCCCCCCCCCCCCCTCTAGATAACTGTTAGAAGTGGTTCCTATCTTATGAGCCCCCCCCCCCCCTCTAGATAACTGTTGGAAGTGGTTCCTATCTGATGACCCCCCCCTCTAGATAACTGTTAGAAGTGGTTCCTATCTGATGACCCCCCCCCCTCTAGATAACTGTTAGAAGTGGTTCCTATCTGATGACCCCCCCTCAAGATAACTGTTAAAAGTGGTTCCTATCTGATAACCCCCCCCCCCTCTAGATAACTGTTGGAAGTGGTTCCTATCTGATGACCCCCCCCCCTCTAGATAACTATTAGAAGTGGTTCCTATCTGATGACCTCCCCCCCCCTCTAGATAACTGTTAGAAGTGGTTCCTATCTGATGACCCTCCCCCCCCCTCTAGATAACTGTTAGAAGTGGTTCCTATCTTATGACCCCCCCCCCCTCTAGATAACTGTTAGAAGTGGTTCCTATCTGATGACCCCCCCCCCCCCCCCCTCTAGATAACTGTTGGAAGTGGTTCCTATCTGATGACCCCCCCCTCTAGATAACTGTTAGAAGTGGTTCCTATCTGATGACCCCCCCCCCCTCTAGATAACTGTTAGAAGTGGTTCCTATCTGATGACCCCCCCTCAAGATAACTGTTAAAAGTGGTTCCTATCTGATAACCCCCCCCCCCTCTAGATAACTGTTGGAAGTGGTTCCTATCTGATGACCCCCCCCCTCTAGATAACTATTAGAAGTGGTTCCTATCTGATGACCTCCCCCCCCCCCCTCTAGATAACTGTTAGAAGTGGTTCCTATCTGATGACCCCCCCCCCCTCTAGATAACTGTTGGAAGTGGTTCCTATCTGATGACCCCCCCCCTCTAGATTACTGTTAGAAGTGGTTCCTATCTGATGACCTCCCCCCCCCTCTAGATAACTGTTAGAAGTGGTTCCTATCTGATGACCTCCCCCCCCTCTAGATAACTGTTGGAAGTGGTTCCTATCTGATGACCCCCCCCCCCCCTCTAGATTACTGTTAGAAGTGGTTCCTATCTGATGACCCCCCCCCCCCCCCCCCCCCCCCCCCCCCCCCCCCCTCTAGATAACTGTTAGAAGTGGTTCCTATCTGATTTATTTTCATTCTGATCTATTTTATCTGACGATGCTGGCCCGTACTGTGTTTGTATGTGCCTTAGATAACTGCATCAGCTGGCTGTTAGAGGAGGCCCTCTCAGGTAACGAGGAGCAGAAACCAGTTGACTGTCCTCTGAGAGCAGACATGAGCGTCCTGGTGGAGCTGGCCCTGGGCTCCACTAAGGAACCCACCAACAGTCTCTGGAGCAACATGCAGGACTACGCCACCAGCAAAGGTACCGGAGGGGGATCTGGGTTTAGTTTATTCAGTTTATTGAGTGATGCCCGCTCTCTGTTGAATGCTCCCACAGTTTATTCAGTTTATTGAGTGATGTCCGCTCTCTGTTGAATGCTCCCACAGTTTATTGACTGATGCCCGCTCTCTGTTGAATGCTCCCACAGTTTGATGCCCGCTCTCTGTTGAATGCTCCCACAGTTTGATGCCCGCTCTCTGTTGAATGCTCCCACAGTTTATTGAGTGATGCCCGCTCTCTGTTGAATGCTCCCACAGTTTGAGTGATGCCCGCTCTCTGTTACATGCTCCCACAGTCTATTGAGTGATGCCCGCTCTCTGCTAAATGCTCCCACAGTTTATTCAGTTTATTGAGTGATGCCCGCTCTCTGCTAAATGCTCCCACAGTTTATTCAGTTTATTGAGTGATGCCCGCTCTCTGTTACATGCTCCCACAGTTTATTGAGTGATGCCCGCTCTCTGCTAAATGCTCCCACAGTTTATTGAGTGATGCCCGCTCTCTGCTAAATGCTCCCACAGTTTATTGAGTGATGCCCGCTCTCTGCTAAATGCTCCCACAGTTTATTGAGTGATGCCCGCTCTCTGTTACATGCTCCCACAGTTTATTGAGTGATGCCCGCTCTCTGCTAAATGCTCCCTCAGTTGAATCAGTCTACTCCGTTTCTTTTCAGTTCATTCAGTGTAATGGAGCATCAGCAGTGTGTGGGCATCCATCTTTCTTTCATGACAAGATAATAGTGTAGAATAAGCAGAGTATTATTGCTGCTGTGATATGTAGTGATGTCCATGTGTTTGTGTTCCAGACTGGGACAACGCCTCTCTCTGTAATGAGACCTTATTGGACACCGTGTCCAGGTTTGTCCTGGCTGCTCTACTGAAGCACACCGGCCTGCTGGGCCAAGCCTGTGGAGAGGGCAGGTAATTCTACTGCCCACCCATCATGGTTCTGCCTTCCCACTGGTGCCCTATTCCCTATATAGTGTACTACTATAGACCAGAGCCTATTCCCTATATAGTGGTACTACTATAGACCAGGGCCCTATTCCCTATATAGTGGTACTACTATAGATCAGAGCCCTATTCCCTATATAGTGGTACTACTATAGACCAGAGCCCTATTCCCTATATAGTGGTACTACTATAGACCAGAGCCCTATTCCCTATATAGTGGTACTACTATAGACCAGAGCCCTATTCCCTATATAGTGGTACTACTATAGACCAGAGCCCTATTCCCTATATAGTGGTACTACTATAGACCAGAGCCCTGTTCCCTATATAGTGGTACTACTATAGACCAGAGCCCTATTCCCTATATAGTGCACTACTATAGACCAGAGCCCTGTTCCCTATATAGTGCACTACTATAGACCAGAGCCCTGTTCCCTATATAGTGGTACTACTATAGACCAGAGCCTATTCCCTATATAGTGGTACTACTATAGACCAGAGCCCTATTCCCTATATAGTACACTACTATAGACCAGAGCCCTATTCCCTATATAGTGCACTACTATAGACCAGAGCCCTATTCCCTATATAGTGGTACTACTATAGACCAGAGCCCTATTCCCTATATAGTGGTACTACTATAGACCAGAGCCCTATTCCCTATATAGTGCACTACTTTAGACCAGGGTCAGTAGGACTCTGGCACCCTATTCCCTACATAGTGCACTACTTTAGACCAGGGTCAGTAGGACTCTGGCACCCTATTCCCTACATAGTGCACTACTTTAGACCAGGTTCAGTAGGACTCTGGCACCCTATTCCCTACATAGTGCACTACTTTTTACCAGGTTCAGTAGGACTCTGGCACCCTATTCCCTACATAGTGCACTACTTTAGACCAGGGTCAGTAGGACTCTGGTACCCTATTCCCTACATAGTGCACTACTTTAGACCAGGGTCAGTAGGACTCTGGCACCCTATGTGGTGTCATTTGACACATGCCTTGTCTATTTCATGTGGCAGGCTGGGTTCACCAGTCAGTGTGTCTCTGTGTGTGTTTCCAACCAGGTACCAGCCTTGTAAGATGCTGGCTGAGGTCTACCGTTGTGTCTACAAGGTCAGGAACCGCCTGCTGGCCTGCAAGAACATGAACGTCGTCCAGACACGCTCGTCTTCCCGCGAGAGGAGGGTAAGTGACCCGGCTCTTCTTTCGGGTAACTGGTCCGTTGGTGCATGAAACATCCTTCCAGTCCCACGTCAGGGTCTGCTGCCTTATTCCCACATCAACCCTTAAACCCCTCTACATCCTAGAGACACTTACGGTAACTGCTTCGCTGGTGCATGAAACATCCTTCCAGTCCCACGTCAGGGTCTGTGCTGCCTTATCCCCACATCAACCCTTAAACCCCTCTACATCCTAGAGACACTTACGGTAACTGCTTCGCTGGTGCATGAAACATCCTTCCAGTCCCACGTCAGGGTCTGTGCTGCCTTATCCCCACATCAACCCTTAAACCCCTCTACATCCTAGAGACACTTACGGTAACTGCTTCGCTGGTGCATGAAACATCCTTCCAGTCCCACGTCAGGGTCTGCTGCCTTATTCCCACATCAACCCTTAAACCCCTCTACATCCTAGAGACACTTACGGTAACTGCTTCGCTGGTGCATGAAACATCCTTCCAGTCCCACGTCAGGGTCTGTGCTGCCTTATCCCCACATCAACCCTTAAACCCCTCTACATCCTAGAGACACTTACGGGTAACTGCTTCGCTGGTGCATGAAACATCCTTCCAGTCCCACGTCAGGGTCTGTGCTGCCTTATCCCCACATCAACCCTTAAACCCCTCTACATCCTAGAGACACTTACGGTAACTGCTTCGCTGGTGCATGAAACATCCTTCCAGTCCCACGTCAGGGTCTGTGCTGCCTTATCCCCACATCAACCCTTAAACCCCTCTACATCCTAGAGACACTTACGGTAACTAATTCGCTGGTGCATGAAACATCCTTCCAGTCCCACGTCAGGGTCTGTGCTGCCTTATCCCCACATCAACCCTTAAACCCCTCTACATGCTAGAGACACTTACGGGTAACTGCTTCGCTGGTGCATGAAACATCCTTCCAGTCCCACGTCAGGGTCTGTGCTGCCTTATCCCCACATCAACCCTTAAACCCCTCTACATCCTAGAGACACTTACGGGTAACTGCTTCGCTGGTGCATGAAACATCCTTCCAGTCCCACGTCAGGGTCTGTGCTGCCTTATTCCCACATCAACCCTTAAACCCCTCTACATCCTAGAGACACTTACGGGTAACTGCTTCGCTGGTGCATGAAACATCCTTCCAGTCCCACGTCAGGGTCTGTGCTGCCTTATCCCCACATCAACCCTTAAACCCCTCTACATCCTAGAGACACTTACGGGTAACTGCTTCGCTGGTGCATGAAACATCCTTCCAGTCCCACGTCAGGGTCTGTGCTGCCTTATCCCCACATCAACCCTTAAACCCCTCTACATCCTAGAGACACTTACGGGTAACTGCTTCGCTGGTGCATGAAACATCCTTCCAGTCCCACGTCAGGGTCTGTGCTGCCTTATCACCACATCAACCCTTAAACCCCTCTACATCCTAGAGACACTTACGGGTAACTGCTTCGCTGGTGCATGAAACATCCTTCCAGTCCCACGTCAGGGTCTGTGCTGCCTTATCCCCACATCAACCCTTAAACCCCTCTACATCCTAGAGACACTTACGGGTAACTGCTTCGCTGGTGCATGAAACATCCTTCCAGTCCCACGTCAGGGTCTGTGCTGCCTTATCCCCACATCAACCCTTAAACCCCTCTACATCCTAGAGACACTTACGGTAACTGCTTCGCTGGTGCATGAAACATCCTTCCAGTCCCACGTCAGGGTCTGTGCTGCCTTATCCCCACATCAACCCTTAAACCCCTCTACATCCTAGAGACACTTACGGGTAACTGCTTCGCTGGTGCATGAAACATCCTTCCAGTCCCACGTCAGGGTCTGTGCTGCCTTATCCCCACATCAACCCTTAAACCCCTCTACATCCTAGAGACACTTACGGTAACTGCTTCGCTGGTGCATGAAACATCCTTCCAGTCCCACGTCAGGGTCTGTGCTGCCTTATCCCCACATCAACCCTTAAACCCCTCTACATCCTAGAGACACTTACGGTAACTAATTCGCTGGTGCATGAAACATCCTTCCAGTCCCACGTCAGGGTCTGTGCTGCCTTATCCCCACATCAACCCTTAAACCCCTCTACATGCTAGAGACACTTACGGGTAACTGCTTCGCTGGTGCATGAAACATCCTTCCAGTCCCACGTCAGGGTCTGTGCTGCCTTATCCCCACATCAACCCTTAAACCCCTCTACATCCTAGAGACACTTACGGGTAACTGCTTCGCTGGTGCATGAAACATCCTTCCAGTCCCACGTCAGGGTCTGTGCTGCCTTATTCCCACATCAACCCTTAAACCCCTCTACATCCTAGAGACACTTACGGGTAACTGCTTCGCTGGTGCATGAAACATCCTTCCAGTCCCACGTCAGGGTCTGTGCTGCCTTATCCCCACATCAACCCTTAAACCCCTCTACATCCTAGAGACACTTACGGGTAACTGCTTCGCTGGTGCATGAAACATCCTTCCAGTCCCACGTCAGGGTCTGTGCTGCCTTATCCCCACATCAACCCTTAAACCCCTCTACATCCTAGAGACACTTACGGGTAACTGCTTCGCTGGTGCATGAAACATCCTTCCAGTCCCACGTCAGGGTCTGTGCTGCCTTATCACCACATCAACCCTTAAACCCCTCTACATCCTAGAGACACTTACGGGTAACTGCTTCGCTGGTGCATGAAACATCCTTCCAGTCCCACGTCAGGGTCTGTGCTGCCTTATCCCCACATCAACCCTTAAACCCCTCTACATCCTAGAGACACTTACGGGTAACTGCTTCGCTGGTGCATGAAACATCCTTCCAGTCCCACGTCAGGGTCTGTGCTGCCTTATCCCCACATCAACCCTTAAACCCCTCTACATCCTAGAGACACTTACGGTAACTGCTTCGCTGGTGCATGAAACATCCTTCCAGTCCCACGTCAGGGTCTGTGCTGCCTTATCCCCACATCAACCCTTAAACCCCTCTACATCCTAGAGACACTTACGGTAACTGCTTCGCTGGTGCATGAAACGTCAGGGTCTGTGCTGCCTTATCCCCACATCAACCCTTAAACCCCTCTACATCCTAGAGACACTTACGGTAACTGCTTCGCTGGTGCATGAAACGTCAGGGTCTGTGCTGCCTTATCCCCACATCAACCCTTAAACCCCTCTACATCCTAGAGACACTTACGGGTAACTGCTTCGCTGGTGCTTTTCAGAGGAAAGTCCTTTGACCTCTTAACCCCCACGGGTCCTCATTTCAATTTAAAGACATACTTTATTAAGATACTTCTGGATTTATTTATTTTACTTCCCCAGAGTCAGATGAACTTGTAGGTAGTTTCGTGAGCCAATGCTAACTAGCGTTAGCGCAATGACTAAAGGTCTATGGTATGTACTAGCATGCTAGCAGTGTGCAACATGCCGCTAGTGTCTCCTTGTGATAGTTTGTCACGAAAAACCTGTACTTGGCACTGATCAGATTGTTGGTGTTTGTTGACGGGTGTCCTGTCCTGTGCCTGATCAGATTGTTTGGTCTATATTAACGGGTGTCCTGTCCTGTGCCTGATCAGATTGTTTGGTCTATATTAACGGGTGTCCTGTCCTGTGCCTGATCAGATTGTTTGGTCTATATTAACGGGTGTCCTGTCCTGTGCCTGATCAGATTGTTTGGTCTATATTAAGGTGTGTCCTGTGCCTGATCAGATTGTCTGATCTATATTAACGGGTGTCCTGTCCTGTGCCTGATCAGATTGTTTGGTCTATATTAACGGGTGTCCTGTCCTGTGCCTGATCAGATTGTTTGGTCTATATTAACGGGTGTCCTGTCCTGTGCCTGATCAGATTGTTTGGTCTATATTAACGGGTGTCCTGTCCTGTGCCTGATCAGATTGTTTGGTCTATATTAACGGGTGTCCTGTCCTGTGCCTGATCAGATTGTTTTATATTAACGTGGGGGGCAGTAGTAAGCTAGCCAGGCTACTTGTCTTCTCAAGGGGGCAGTAGTAAGCTAGCCAGGCTACTTGTCTTCTCAAGGGGGCAGTAGTAAGCTAGCCAGGCTACTTGTCTTCTCAAGGGGGCAGTAGTAAGCTAGCCAGGCTACTTGTCTTCTCAAGGGGGCAGTAGTAAGCTAGCCAGGCTACTTGTCTTCTCAAGGGGGCAGTAGTAAGCTAGGCAGGCTACTTGTCTTCTCAAGGGGGCAGTAGTAAGCTAGCCAGGCTACTTGTCTTCTCAAGGGGGCAGTAGTAAGCTAGCCAGGCTACTTGTCTTCTCAAGGGGGCAGTAGTAAGCTAGCCAGGCTACTTGTCTTCTCAAGGGGGCAGTAGTAAGCTAGCCAGGCTACTTGTCTTCTCAAGGGGGCAGTAGTAAGCTAGCCAGGCTACTTGTCTTCTCAAGGGGGCAGTAGTAAGCTAGCCAGGCTACTTGTCTTCTCAAGGGGGCAGTAGTAAGCTAGCCAGGCTACTTGTCTTCTCAAGGGGGCAGTAGTAAGCTAGCCAGGCTACTTGTCTTCTCAAGGGGGCAGTAGTAAGCTAGGCAGGCTACTTGTCTTCTCAAGGGGGCAGTAGTAAGCTAGCCAGGCTACTTGTCTTCTCAAGGGGGCAGTAGTAAGCTAGGCAGGCTACTTGTCTTCTCAAGGGGGCAGTAGTAAGCTAGCCAGGCTACTTGTCTTCTCAAGGGGGCAGTAGTAAGCTAGGCAGGCTACTTGTCTTCTCAAGGGGGCAGTAGTAAGCTAGGCAGGCTACTTGTCTTCTCAAGGGGGCAGTAGTAAGCTAGCCAGGCTACTTGTCTTCTCAAGGGGGCAGTAGTAAGTTAGCCAGACTTATAGAAGCTTCAGAAATTAGCTTCAATGTTTTTTATGTTGTTTTGGAACTAAGCTGTTCATTTCATACAGTACATGAAATGGTTTAGCTGTAATGAATAATTCATCATAGGTCTAATGACAGTATTTTGACTCCATATCGTGGCCATAGATGAGTCAATGAACCCTGATGTGTATGAAATTAAATTTTAAAGCAGTTTAGATGTAATTATAAAATATGGTTTTGAATTGGGAAATTTAAGGTATTCTTCTATTATTTAATATGATGTGTTATTTTTTTAAATAAATTGAATATAGTATAGAATATATTATATTTGTTATTTTAGTTCTACCAGTTATCAATTGTTCAACATTAAAAAAAAATTATTCTGTGACTTAACCTCTGGGATATTCGGGACAGTAGCGTCCCATCCCGCCAACAGCCAGTGAAGGTGCAGGGCGCCAAATTCAAAACAACAAATATCTCATAAAAATTCCTCAAGCATACAAGTATTTTACACCATTTTAAAGATACAATTCTCGTTAATCCAGCCACAGTGTCTGATTTCAAAAAGGCTTTACAGCGAAAGCACCACAAACGATTAATGTTAGGTCACCATCAAGTCACAGAAAAACACAGCCATTTTTCCAATCAAAGAGAGGAGTCACAAAAAGCAGAAATATAGATAAAAGAGTAGAAGCCTCAAACAAGTTTCTAAAGACTGTTGACATCTAGTGGAAGCCTTAGGAAGTGCAACATGACCAATATCCCACTGTATATTCAATAGGGACTGAGTTGAAAATCGACCAACCTCAGATTTCCCACTTCCTGGTGTTTTTTTTCTCAGGTTTTCGCCTGCCATATGAGTTCTGTTATACTCACAGACATCATTCAAACAGTTTTAGAAATGTCAGAGTGTTTTCTATCCAGATATACTAATTATATGCATATTCTAGCTTTTATGGCTGAGTAGCAGGAGGTTTACTCTGGGCACCTTATTCATCCAAGCTACTCAATACTGCCCCCTAGTCACCAAGAAGTTAAGTTAAAACGCATAATGTTTTGGCCGAGGTATCATTGAGGTTTTGTTTCGGTATCGAGTATCGTGATACTAAACCTGATATTCTGGTATCGTGACACTAAACCTGATATTCTGGTATCGTGATCCTAAACCTGATATTCTGGTATCGTGATACTAAACCTGATATTCTGGTATCGTGATACTAAACCTGATATTCTGGTATCGTGACACTAAACCTGATATTCTGGTATCGTGACACTAAACCTGATATTCTGATATCGTGATACTAAACCTGATATTCTGGTATCGTGATACTAAACCTGATATTCTGGTATCGTGACACTAAACCTGATATTCTGGTATCGTGACACTAATCCTGATATTCTGGTATCGTGACACGAAACCTGATATTTTGGTATCGTGATACTAAACCTGATATTCTGGTATCGTGACACTAAACCTGATATTCTGGTATCGTGACACTAAACCTGATATTTTGGTATGGTGATACTAAACCTGATATTCTGGTATCGTGACACTAAACCTGATATTCTGGTATCGTGACACTAAACCTGATATTTTGGTATCGTGATACTAAACCTGATATTCTGGTATCGTGATACTAAACCTGATATTCTGGTATCGTGATACTAAACCTGATATTCTGGTATCGTGATACTAAACCTGATATTCTGGTATCGTGATACTAAACCTGATATTCTGGTATCGTGACACTAAACCTGATATTCTGGTATCGTGACAACACTTTTAACGGGTGTCCGGTGTTGTGCCCGATCAGATTTCAGACAATCAGGACTCGCTGGAGATGGACCCCCAGGAGCACTCGTTCACGAGGACCATCGACGAGGAGGCGGAGCTAGAAGAGAGGACGGACCGAGAAAGGGAGGATGTGAATCAGGAGCAGGATGAGGAAGAGGAGGAGAGAGAGCACGAAGTCATGACCGCTGGGAGTGAGTGGTTCACTTTACTGCAATGACACAACACTCTCACTGAATGTACTCCTACCAGACTGTCACTGAACACACTGCTATCTACCAGACTGTCACTGAACACACTGCTACCTAGCAGACTGTCACTGAACACACTGCTACCTACCAGACTGTCACTGAACACACTGCTACCTACCAGACTGTCACTGAATAGACTGTCACTGAACACACTGCTACCTACCAGACTGTCACTGAACACACTGCTACCTACCAGACTGTCACTGAATGGACTGTCACTGAACACACTGCTACCTACCAGACTGTCACTGAACACACTGCTACCTACCAGAATTTCACTGAATAGACTGTCACTGAACACACTGCTACCTACCAGACTGTCACTGAACACACTGCTACCTAGCAGACTGTCACTGAACACACTGCTACCTACCAGACTGTCACTGAACACACTGCTACCTACCAGACTGTCACTGAACACACTGCTACCTAGCAGACTGTCACTGAATAGACTGTCACTGACCACACTGCTACCTACCAGACTGTCACTGAACACACTGCTACCTAGCAGACTGTCACTGAACACACTGCTACCTAGCAGACTGTCACTGAATAGACTGTCACTGAACACACTGCTACCTAGCAGACTGTCACTGAATAGACTGTCACTGACCACACTGCTACCTAGCAGACTGTCACTGAACACACTGCTACCTAGCAGACTGTCACTGAATAGACTGTCACTGAACACACTGCTACCTAGCAGACTGTCACTGAACACACTGCTACCTAGCAGACTGTCACTGAATAGACTGTCACTGAACACACTGCTACCTAGCAGACTGTCACTGAATAGACTGTCACTGACCACACTGCTACCTAGCAGACTGTCACTGAACACACTGCTACCTAGCAGACTGTCACTGAATAGACTGTCACTGACCACACTGCTACCTACCAGACTGTCACTGAACACACTGCTACCTAGCAGACTGTCACTGAACACACTGCTACCTAGCAGACATTCACTGAATAGACTGTCACTGAACACACTGCTACCTAGCAGACTGTCACTGAATAGACTGTCACTGAACACACTGCTACCTAGCAGACTGTCACTGAACACACTGCTACCTAGCAGACTGTCACTGAATAGACTGTCACTGAACACACTGCTACCTAGCAGACTGTCACTGAACACACTGCTACCTAGCAGACTGTCACTGAACACACTGCTACCTAGCAGACTGTCACTGAATAGACTGTCACTGAACACACTGCTACCTAGCAGACTGTCACTGAACACACTGCTACCTAGCAGACTGTCACTGAATAGACTGTCACTGAACACACTGCTACCTAGCAGACTGTCACTGAATAGACTGTCACTGACCACACTGCTACCTAGCAGACTGTCACTGAACACACTGCTACCTAGCAGACTGTCACTGAATAGACTGTCACTGACCACACTGCTACCTACCAGACTGTCACTGAACACACTGCTACCTAGCAGACTGTCACTGAACACACTGCTACCTAGCAGACATTCACTGAATAGACTGTCACTGAACACACTGCTACCTAGCAGACTGTCACTGAATAGACTGTCACTGAACACACTGCTACCTAGCAGACTGTCACTGAACACACTGCTACCTAGCAGACTGTCACTGAATAGACTGTCACTGAACACACTGCTACCTAGCAGACTGTCACTGAACACACTGCTACCTAGCAGACTGTCACTGAACACACTGCTACCTAGCAGACTGTCACTGAATAGACTGTCACTGAACACACTGCTACCTAGCAGACTCCTCTTCCTCCCTGAATTAATTTGGACTGAATATGTTTTAAACACTCAAGAGCACAGGCAGGGAGTGAATGCATGGGAGAGGGAGAAGATGGATGTTAGTTTTGATTTTACCTTTTTGGTCCATATATAGAGTCTAAAGCATGGTCAGTTAAATGAGCCAATCAAGATCCCGGGTAATGTGAGAGTACAAACCAACCGCAATCAGACGTTGGTCTCTGTTGCACACCAGGGGGTTGTATTTCTAGTGAAAGACGTTGGTCTCTGTTGCACACCAGGGGGTTGTATTTCTAGTGAAAGGATGTTGATGTGGATAGCAGCGTATTCACGGGTTCAAAATAGCACCTGGCTCCTTCTCCTGACCTCCGACCCTACGGTGCCACCAGTTCAAACCCAATAGCTGTAATCAATAGCAGGGCTATGCCTCCACCTAGCTGACCAATGGGCGCCCAAAGGTACAGGTATAGGATGAAGGGACAGGGATAGGACAAAGGTACAGTGATAGGTACAGGGAATAGGACAAAGGTACAGGATAGGACAAAGGTACAGGGAATAGGACAAAGGTACAGGGAATAGACAAAGGTACAGGGAATAGGACAAAGGTACAGGGATAGGACAAAGGTACAGGGATAGGACAAAGGTACAGGAATAGGACAAAGGTACAGGGATAGGATGAAGGGACAGGGATAGGACAAAGGTACAGTGATAGGTACAGGGAATAGGACAAAGGTACAGGGATAGGACAAAGGTACAGGGAATAGGACAAAGGTACAGGGAATAGGACAAGGATACAGGGATAGGACAAAGGTACAGGGAATAGGACAAAGGTACCAGGGAATAGGACAAAGGTACAGGGAATAGGACAAAGGTACAGGGATAGGACAAAGGTACAGGGAATAGGACAAAGGTACAGGGATAGGACAAAGGTACAGGGAATAGGACAAAGGTACAGGGATAGGACAAAGGTACAGGGAATAGGACAAAGGTACAGGATAGGACAAAGGTACAGGGAATAGGACAAAGGTACAGGGATAGGACAAAGGTACAGGGAATAGGACAAAGGTACCAGGGAATAGGACAAAGGTACAGGGATAGGACAAAGGTACAGGGATAGGACAAAGGTACAGGGATAGGTACAGGGAATAGGACAAAGGTACAGGGAATAGGACAAAGGTACAGGGGATAGGACAAAGGTACAGGGATAGGACAAAGGTACAGGGATAGGTACAGGGAATAGGACAAAGGTACAGGGAATAGGACAAAGGTACAGGGATAGGACAAAGGTACAGGGATAGGACAAAGGTACAGGGAATAGGACAAAGGTACAGGGATAGGACAAAGGTACAGGGATAGGACAAAGGTACAGGGAATAGGACAAAGGTACAGGGAATAGGACAAAGGTACAGGGAATAGGACAAGGTACAGGGATAGGACAAAGGTACAGGATAGGACAAAGGTACAGGGAATAGGACAAAGGTACAGGGAATAGGACAAAGGTACAGGGAATAGGACAAAGGTACAGGGAATAGGACAAAGGTACAGGGGAATAGGACAAAGGTACAGGGATAGGACAAAGGTACAGGGAATAGGACAAAGGTACAGGGATAGGACAAAGGTACAGGGATACAGGTACAGGGATAGGACAAAGGTACAGGGATAGGACAGCGGGTACAGGGATAGGACAGCGGTACAGGGATAGGACAAAGGTACAGGGAATAGGACAAAGGTACAGGGAATAGGACAAGGTACAGGGATAGGTACAGGGAATAGGACAAAGGTACAGGGATAGGACAAAGGTACAGGGATAGGACAAAGGTACAGGGATAGGACAAAGGTACAGGGATAGGACAAAGGTACAGGGATAGGACAAAGGTACAGTGATAGGTACAGGGATAGGACAAATGTGCAGGGTAGGAAAAAGGTACAGGGATAGGACAAGGGGACCTGGGTTGTACAGCCTTGAATGAGTCTTACTGTAGTCTGGCAGGACTAGCCTGGGTTAGAGCCTTGAATGAGTCTTACTGTAGTCTGGCAGGACTAGCCTGGGTTAGAGCCTTGAATGACTCTTACTGTAGTCTGGCAGGACTAGCCTGGGTTAGCGCCTCATTGACCTACGCCACGGCGTGGTTCGTCGCACAGCTTCCCTTTTAACCCAGCGCCCTGTGTGATGTCTCTCTGTGTCTGTCTGTCGCACGGCACAGAAATCTTTCAATGTTTCCTCTCAGCGCGGGAGGCGGCGAGGAGCCGAGAGAGGGAGAGGGCCAGCAGCAGCGCCGGGGGAGGCCTGACCTCAGGAGGAACCAGAGGAGGAGGGGGAGGTAAGGGAAGGAGGGGGAGGGGGAGGAGGAGGGGAGGGAAGGAAGGAGGGGGAGGGGAGGTAAGGGAAGGAGGAGGAGGGGGAGGGAAAGAGGAGGGAAGGAGGGGGAGGGGAGGTAAGGGAAGGAGGGGGAGGGAAGGAGGAGGGGGCGGGGGAGGGGAGGGAAGGGAAGGAGGAGGAGGGGGAGGGGAAAAAAGGAGGGGGAGGGGAGGTAAGGGAAGGAGGAGGAGGGGGGAGGGAAAGAGGAGGGGGAGGGGAGGAGGAGGGGGAGGAGGTAAGGGAAGGAGGAGGAGGGGGAGGGAAGGAGGAGGGGGAGGGGAGGAGGGGGAGGGAGGAGGTAATGGAAGGGAAGGAGGAGGAGGGAGGGAAGGAGGAGGAGGGGGAGGGGGAGGGAAGGAGGGGGAGGAGGAGGTAAGGGAAGGAGGAGGAGGGAAGAAGGAGGGGAGGGAGGGAAGGAAGGAGGAGGGGAGGGAAGGAGGAGGGGGAGGAGGAGGAGGGGGAGGGAAGGAGGAGGGGGATGAGGAGGTAAGGGAAGTAGGGAGGAGGAGGGAAGGAGGGGGAGAGGAGGTAAGGGAAGTAGGAGGAAGGGAAGGGAGGAGGAGGAGGAGGGAGGAGGAGGTAAGGGAAGGAGGAGGGGGAGGGAAGGAGGGAGGGGGAGGGAAGGAGGGGGAGGAGGGAGGAGGGGAAGGAGGGAGGGGGAGGAGGGAAGGGAGGGGGAGGGAGGAGGTAAGGGAAGGAGGGGGAGGAGGAGGGAAGGAGGAGGGAAGGAGGGGGAGGAAGGAAGGAGGAGGTGATGAAAATGGAGGGGTCGTGGTGGAGGGGGGAGGAGGTGGGGCAGGTTTATTTCAGTATATATAATATGGAAACTATGAGGGGGTGGGAAGGTTGTAACGTATGGGTTTGTATGGTTGTACGTGTGGGTTTGTATGGTTGTAACGTATGGGTTTGTATGGTTGTAACGTATGGGTTTGTATGGTTGTAACGTTGGGGTTTGTATGGTCTGTAACGTATGGGGTTTTGTATGGTTGTTAAGTGTGGGTTTGTATGGTTGTAACGTGTGGGTTTGTATGGTTGTAACGTGTGGGTTTGTATGGTGTAACGTATGGGTTTGTATGGTTTGTAACGTATGGGTTTGTATGGTTGTAACGTGTGGGTTTTGTATGGTTGTAACCGTGGGTTTGTATGGTGTCTGTAACGTGTGGGTTGTATGGTTGTAACGTATGGGTTTGTATGTTGTAACGTAGTGGTTTGTATGTTTGTACACGTGTGGGGATTTGTATGGTTGGTACCGTGTGGGTTTGTATGGTTGTAACGTGTGGGTTTGTATGGTCTGTAACGTGTGGGTTTGTATGGTTGTAACGTGTGGGTTTGTATGGTTGTAACGCTGGGTTTGTATGGTTGTAACGTGTGGGTTTGTATGGTTGTAACGTGTGGGTTTGTATGGTTGTAACGTGTGGGTTTGTATGGTTGTAACGTGTGGGTTTGTATGGTTGTAACGTATGGGTTTGTATGGTTGTAACGTGTGGGTTTGTATGCGTTGTAACGTATGGGTTTGTATGGTTGTTTAACGTATGGGTTTGTATGTTGTAACGTATGGGTTTGTTATGGTTGTAACGTAGGTGTGTATGGTTGTAACGTGTGGGTTTGTATGGTTGTAACGTGTGGGTTTGTATGGTTGTAACGTATGGGTTTGTATGGTTGTAACGTATGGGTTTGTATGGTTGTAACGTATGGGTTTGTATGGTTGTAACGTATGGGTTGTATGGTTACGTGTGGGTTTGTAACGTGTTGGGTTTGTATGGTTTGTAACGTATGGGTTTGTATGGTTGTAACGTATGGTTTGTATGGTTGTAACGTATGGGTTTGTATGGTTGTAACGTATGGGTTGTATGGTTGTAACGTCTGGGTTGTATGGTTTGTAACGTATGGGTTTGTATGGTTGTAACGTGTGGGTTTGTATGGTTGTAATGTATGGTTTTGTATGGTTGTAACGTGTGGGTTTTGTATGGTTGTAACGTGTGGTTTGTATGGTTGTAACGTGTGGGTTTGTATGGTTGTAACGTATGGGTTTGTATGTTGTAACGTGTGGGTTTGTATGGTTGTAACGTGTGGGTTTGTATGGTTGTAACGTATGGGTTTGTATGGTTGTAACGTATGGGTTTGTATTGGTTGTAACGTATGGGTTTGTATGGTTGTAACGTGGGGTTTGTATGGTTGTAACGTGTGGGTTTGTATGGTTGTAACGTGTGGGTTGTATGGTTGTAACGTGTGGGTTTGTATGGTTGTAACGTGTGGGTTTGTATGGTTGTAACGTATGGGTTTGTATGGTTGTAACGTGTGGGTTTGTATGGTTGTAACGTGTGGGTTTGTATGGTTGTAACGTGTGGGTTTGTATGGTTGTAACGTGTGGTTTTGTATGGTGTAACGTGTGGGTTTGTATGGTTTGTAACGTATGGGTTTGTATGGTTGTAACCGTATGGGTTTGTATGGTTGTAACGTGTGGGTTTGTATGGTTGTAACGTGTGGGTTGTATGGTTGTAACGTGTGGGTTTGTATGGTTGTAACGTGTGGGTTGTATGGTTGTAACGTATGGGTTTGTATGGTTTGTACACGTATGGGTTTGTATGGTTGTAACGTATGGGTTTGTATGGTTGTAACGTATGGGTTTGTATGGTTGTAACGTATGGGTTTGTATGGTTGTACGTGTGGGTTTGTTATGGTTGTAACGTATGGGTTTTGTATGGTTGTAACGTATGGGTTTGTATGGTTGTAACGTATGGGTTTGTATGGTTGTAACGTGTGGGTTTGTATGGTTGTAACGTATGGGTTTGTATGGTTGTAACGTATGGGTTTTGTATGGTTGTAACGTATGGGTTTGTATGGTTGTAACGTATGGTTGCTTATTGTAAATGCCTTTCGGTTCAGGTTTTATAACAAGAGCCTTAAAATATCTAATGTATTATTGATTATAAATGCTTGCTACAAACCACTCTAAATATTCATCGTCCTTCAGACTGATTAGTTTTTGGACAGCAGAAGCCAGCGCGCCTTTTCTCCTTCACCCTTTCTATATTAACAGTGTGTTATTGTTACCAGGGGAGGCGGAGGCCTCGACATCCCAGGAGGAGCATCACGGGGAGAGATGGCTGTACGGGGCTGCCTGAGGGACAGGACCTGTACACAGCCGCCTGTAACTCTGTGGTCCACCGCTGTGCTCTGCTGGTGCTGGGGGTCAGCCCTGTACTGGGGGAACTGGGGAAGGAGCAGCAGGATGAGGGACACGGCAGCTTCCAGTCAGCCGGACAGGGACAGCAGGACGGGACGGGCTTCATGACCAGGTCAGAACAACGCAACTATGACTGTCTGGTCTGTGTAGTTCTGACTGTCTGGTCTGTGTAGTTCTGACTGTGGCCTGTGTAGTTCTGACTGTGGTCTGTGTGGTTCTGACTGTGTGGTCTGTTCTGTGTAGTTCTGACTGTGGTCTGTGTGGTTCTGACTGTGCGGTCTGTTCTGTGTAGTTCTGACTGGCCTGTGTAGTTCTGACTGTGGTCTGTGTGGTTCTGACTGTGTGGTCTGTTCTGTGTAGTTCTGACTCTGGTCTGTGTAGTTCTGACTGTGGTCTGTGTGGTTCTGACTGTGTGGTCTGTTCTGTGTAGTTCTGACTGTGGTCTGTGTGGTTCTGACTGTTGGGTCTGTTCTGTGTAGTTCTGACTGGCCTGTGTAGTTCTGACTGTGGTCTGTGTGGTTCTGACTGTGTGGTCTGTTCTGTGTAGTTCTGACTGTGGTCTGTGTAGTTCTGACTGTGGTCTGGTGTGGTTCTGACTGTGTGGTCTGTTCTGTGTAGTTCTGACTGTGGCCTGTGTAGTTCTGACTGTGGTCTGTGTAGTTCTGACTGTGTGGTCTGTTCTGTGTAGTTCTGACTGTGGTCTGTGTAGTTCTGACTGTGGTCTGTGTAGTTCTGACTGTATGGTCTGTGTAGTTCTGACTGTGGTCTGTGTAGTTCTGACTGTGGTCTGTGTAGTTCTGACTATGGTCTGTGTAGTTCTGACTGTGTGGTCTGTTCTGTGTAGTTCTGACTGTGGTCTGTGTAGTTCTGACTGTGTGGTCTGTTCTGTGTAGTTCTGACTGTGGCCTGTGTAGTTCTGACTGTGGCCTGTGTAGTTCTGACTGTGGTCTGTGTAGTTCTGACTGTATGGTCTGTGTAGTTCTGACTGTGGTCTGTGTAGTTCTGACTGTGGTCTGTGTAGTTCTGACTATGGTCTGTGTAGTTCTGACTGTGTGGTCTCTGTCCTCTGCTATGAAGGAGTGAGAGTCTGAGTACAGAGAGCTGTTCGGTCCAGTCCAGTCCCAACTACAGGCTGATGAAGTCCAGGAGCGAATCAAATCTGTCCCTGTCTGATGAGGAGGGATGCACTCTGGTCAGTCACAATGCTGGCCTTCTTCCGTCTGCCTGCCTTCTCTCTCATCACCCTCTCTCTCTCTCTCTCGCTCTGTCTCTCCCCTCTCTCTCTGTGTCTCTCTGTGTCCTCCCCCCTCTCTCTCTGTGTCTCCCCCCTCTCTCTCTGTGTCTCTCTGTGTCTCCCCCCCCTCTCTCTCTGTGTCTCTCTGTGGTCTCCCCTCTCTCTCTCTCTCTCTCTCTGTATGTCTCTCTGTTGTCTCCCCCTTCTCTCTCGTGTCTCTCTGTGTGTCTCTCTGTGTGTGTCCCTCTCTCTGTGTCTCTCTGGTCTCCCCCTCTCTCTCTGTGTCTCTCTGTGTCTCCCCTCTCTCTCTCTGTGTCTCCCCCTCTCTCTCTGTGTCTCTCTGTGTCTCCCCTCTCTCTCTGTGTCTCTCTGTGTCTCCCCCCCTCTCTCTCTGCGTCTCTCTGTCTCCCCCCCTCTCATCTGTGTCTCCCCCCCTCTCTCTCTGTCTCCCCCCTCTCTCTCTGTCTCCCCCCTCTCTCTCTGTGTCTCTCTGTGTCTCCCCCCTCTCTCTCTGTGTGTCTCTCTGTGTCTCCCCCCTCTCTCTCTGTGTGTCTCTGTGTGTCTCCCCCCTCTCTCTCTGTGTCTCTCTGTGTCTCCCCCCTCTCTCTCTGTGTGTCTCTCTGTGTCTCCCCCCCTCTCTCTCTGTGTGTCTCTCTGTGTCTCCCCCCCTCTCTCTCTGTGTCTCACTGTCTCCCCCTCTCTCTCTGTGTCTCTCTGTGTCTCCCCTCTTTCTCTGTGTCTCTCTGTGTCTCCCCTCTCTCTCTCTGTGTGTCTCCCTGTGTCTCCCCCCCTCTCTCTATGTGTCTCTCTGTGTCTCTCTGTCTCCCCCTCTCTCTCTGTGTCTCCCTGTGTCTCCCCCTCTCTGTGTCTCTCTGTCTCCCCCTCTCTCTCTCTGTGTCTCCCTGTGTCTCCCCCTCTCTCTCTCTGTGTCTCCCTGTGTCTCCCCCTCTCTCTCTGTGTCTCTCTGTGTCTCCCCTCTCTCTCTCTGTGTCTCCCCCTCTCTCTCTGTGTCTCTCTGTGTCTCCCCCTCTCTCTCTCTGCGTCTCTCTGTCTCCCCCCTCTCTCTCTGTGTCTCTCTGTGTCTCCCCCCTCTCTCTCTGCGTCTCTCTGTCTCCCCCCTCTTTCTCTGTGTCTCTCTGTGTCTCCCCTCTCTCTCTGTGTCTCTCTCTGTCTCCCCCTCTCTCTCTCTGTGTGTCTCCCTGTGTCTCCCCCCTCTCTCTGCGTCTCTCTGTGTCTCTCTGTCCTCCCCTCTCTCTCTGTGTCTCCCTGTGTCTCCCCCTCTCTCTCTGTGTCTCTCTGTGTCTCCCCCCTCTCTCTCTGCGTCTCTCTGTCTCCCCCCTCTTTCTCTGTGTCTCTCTGTGTCTCCCCTCTCTCTCTGTGTCTCTCTCTGTCTCCCCCTCTCTCTCTCTGTGTGTCTCCCTGTGTCTCCCCCCTCTCTCTGTGTCTCTCTGTGTCTCTCTGTCTCCCCCTCTCTCTCTGTGTCTCCCTGTGTCTCCCCCTCTCTCTCTGTGTCTCTCTGTCTCCCCCTCTCTCTCTGTGTCTCCCTGTGTCTCCCCCTCTCTCTCTGTGTCTCTCTCTGTCTCCCCCTCTCTCTCTGTGTCTCTCTGTGTCTCCCCTCTCTCTCTCTGTGTCTCCCCCCTCTCTCTCTGTGTCTCTCTGTGTCTGCCCCCTCTCTCTCTGCGTCTCTCTGTCTCCCCCCTCTCTCTCTGTGTCTCTCTGTGTCTCCCCCTCTCTCTCTGTGTCTCTCTGTCTCCCCCCTCTCTCTCTGTGTCTCTCTGTGTCTCCCCCTCTCTCTCTGTGTCTCTCTGTGTCTCCCCCCTCTCTCTCTGTGTGTCTCTCTGTGTCTCCCCCTCTCTCTCTGTGTCTCTCTCTGTCTCCCCCTCTCTCTCTGTGTCTCTCTGTCTCCCCCCTCTCTCTCCGTGTCTCTCTGTGTCTCCCCCCTCTCTCTCTGTGTCTCTCTGTGTCTCCCCCCCTCTCTCTCTGTGTGTCTCTCTGTGTCTCCCCCTCTCTCTCTGTGTCTCTCTCTGTCTCCCCCTCTCTCTCTGTGTCTCTCTGTGTCTCCCCTCTCTCTCTCTGTGTCTCCCCCTCTCTCTCTGTGTCTCTCTGTGTCTCCCCCCTCTCTCTCTGCGTCTCTCTGTCTCCCCCCTCTTTCTCTGTGTCTCTCTGTGTCTCCCCTCTCTCTCTGTGTCTCTCTCTGTCTCCCCCTCTCTCTCTCTGTGTGTCTCCCTGTGTCTCCCCCCTCTCTCTATGTGTCTCTCTGTGTCTCTCTGTCTCCCCCTCTCTCTCTGTGTCTCCCTGTGTCTCCCCCTCTCTGTGTCTCTCTGTCTCCCCCTCTCTCTCTGTGTCTCCCTGTGTCTCCCCCTCTCTCTCTGTGTCTCTCTCTGTCTCCCCCTCTCTCTCTGTGTCTCTCTGTGTCTCCCCTCTCTCTCTCTGTGTCTCCCCCCTCTCTCTCTGTGTCTCTCTGTGTCTCCCCCTCTCTCTCTGTGTCTCTCTGTCTCCCCCCTCTCTCTCTGCGTCTCTCTGTCTCCCCCCTCTCTCTCTGTGTCTCTCTGTGTCTCCCCCCCCTCTCTCTGTGTCTCTCTGTCTCCCCCCCTCTCTCTCTGTGTCTCTCTGTGTCTCCCCCCTCTCTCTCTCTGTGTCTCTCTGTGTCTCCCCCCTCTCTCTCTGTGTGTCTCTCTGTGTCTCCCCCCTCTCTCTCTGTGTCTCTCTGTGTCTCCCCCCTCTCTCTCTGTGTGTCTCTCTGTGTCTCCCCCCTCTCTCTCTGTGTCTCTCTGTGTCTCCCCCCTCTCTCTCTGTGTCTCTCTCTGTCTCCCCCTCTCTCTCTGTGTGTCTCCCTGTGTCTCCCCCTCTCTCTCTGTGTCTCTCTGTGTCTCTCTGTCTCCCCCTCTCTCTCTGTGTCTCCCTGTGTCTCCCCCTCTCTCTCTGTGTCTCTCTGTCTCCCCCTCTCTCTCTCTGTGTCTCCCTGTGTCTCCCCCTCTCTCTCTGTGTCTCTCTGTCTCCCCCCTCTCTCTCTGTGTCTCCCTGTGTCTCCCCCTCTCTCTCTGTGTCTCTCTGTCTCCCCCTCTCTCTCTGTGTCTCCCTGTGTCTCCCCCTCTCTCTCTGTCTCTCTGTCTCCCCCTCTCTCTCTGTGTCTCTCTGTGTCTCCCCCCCCTCTCAGTGTAAAGACATGTTCTGTTTTAAACAAAGTTCCCACTAAGACGTACTCCTGATGTTTATTGTAATAATGATTTATTAAAATGTAACTGAAGTGATTTTCTTTTCCTCTGTTTCAGAGTGGCAGGAGAAACGTGGATCTGGACCTGACATTTTCTCAGAAAAAGAGAGGTAAAGGACTAATGTCTGTACAATCAGTAAAGTGCATTAGATGCTACTAACCACTACTGCTATGTGACAGCTCTCTGCTTCAGTGTAAATCAGTAAAGTCCATTAGATGCTACTAACCACTACTGCTATGTGACAGCCCTCTGCTTCAGTGTAAATCAGTAAAGTCCATTAGATGCTACTAACCACTACTGCTATGTGACAGCCCTCTGCTTCAGTGTAAATCAGTAAAGTCCATTAGATGCTACTAACCACTACTGCTATGTGACAGCCCTCTGCTTCAGTGTAAATCAGTAAAGTCCATTAGATGCTACTAACCACTACTGCTATGTGACAGCCCTCTGCTTCAGTGTAAATCAGTAAAGTCCATTAGATGCTACTAACCACTACTGCTATGTGACAGCCCTCTGCTTCAGTGTAAAGTGTTCTCCTTGTCTTCTGATTTTCCGAAAGCGTATTTGCTCCTCTTGAGACAGTTGAGCCCAAAAAACAAAAGGAGCTCCACGCAAGTACACCATGGCATGTTTCCACCACTTCCTGTTTCCTCTAGCCAGCTCAACTCTCCATGGCTGTAACCACTTCCTGTTTCCTCTAGCCAGCTCAACTCTCCATGGCTGTAACCACTTCCTGTTTCCTCTAGCCAGCTCAACTCTCCATGGCTGTAACGTCCATTCATTCCCAGTTGAAGGGTTCAGTAATACGGCTGGCGTTTTTTAGTAGAGCTCGGTTCAATCATGTTTCTCCTAAGTGGAATCGACGAGGTAGCTCGTCTCAGATGTGACAGATGTGTCTGTGTGTTCCTCTTGACCGTACTTCTCTTGCTTGTCAGTTGATTTTGGGAAGACGGCACAAACCATTTCAGACAAAAGCCTTTTATTCATTTTTGGTCTTGGCCTCTTGCTCATCATCTCAGTTTCCCCTGCAGCATCCCTCGTCGTCATCTGATCAGGGGGGAAGGGGGAGCAACATGCTCACGTTATATTTGAATGGCTGATCAAGGCTGATGGCATGGAGTATGAGAAAGCAGCCGTGGAATGAAGCCAAGCAGAGAGACTGAATGTGAATGGACATACAGTAGTCTTATCACAGCTAGCTTCCATCTGCTAACATAAACGCCCAATAAGGTCTTACAGTGGTTCACTTTGTATGGAGTGGATGTTACTCTCATCCACCTGTAGAGGAATAGGAGTTGTGTTTCTGAAAAGATATCTGGCCTTTCTCTCTCTCTCTCTGTTTCTCTGTTTCTCTGTCTCTCTCTCTCTCTCTCTGTCTCTCTGTCTCTCGCTCTCTCTCTCTCTCTCTGTTTCTCTGTCTCTCTCTCTCTCTCTCTGTCTCTCTGTCTCTCGCTCTCTCTCTCTCTCTGTTTCTCTGTCTCTCTCTCTCTCTCTGTCTCTCTCTCACTCTCTCTCTCTCTGTTTCTCTGTCTCTCTCTCTCTCTCTCTCTGCCTCTCTCGCTCTCTCTGCCTCTCTCTGTCTCTCGCTCTCTCTCTCTCTCTCTGTTTCTCTGTCTCTCTCTCTCTCTACCTCTCTCTATCTCTCTGTCTTTCCCTCCCTCTCTCTCTCTCTCTCTCTCCCTCCCCCTCTCTCCCTCCCCCTCTCTCTTTCCTCTCTCCTCCCTCAGGTCTACTCCACAGTTCTCCAGACTCCCTGGCTGACTCATGGTTCAGGGTGAAACACAGTAGGGACCAGCTGTACGGTTCTCCCCTCTACCAATCCTATGAGGAGTCGGACCTGGACCTGAGCCGCTCGCTGGGGGTTCACGCCCTCATAGAGAACATCGTCAGCTTCATCAGTGGAGACGTGGGAAACACCCCCGCCTTCAAAGAGCCCGAGGAGAGCATGTCTACTAGTCCACAAGGAACCATGCTGGCTATGGAGCAACAACAGAACAGAGCTGAGGTGAGAACCATCCTGGTCATAGATCAACAACAGAGCTGAGGTGAGAACCATCCTGGTCATAGATCAACACTAGAACAGGGCTGAGGTGAGAACCATCCAGGTCATAGATCAACAACAGAACAGGGCTGAGGTGAGAACCATCCAGGTCATAGATCAACAACAGAACAGAGCTGAGGTGAGAACCATCCTGGTCATAGATCAACAACAGAACCGGGCTGAGGTGAGAACCATCCTGGTCATAGATCAACAACAGAACCGGGCTGAGAACCATCCTGGTCATAGATCAACAACAGAACAGGGCTGCGGTGAGAACCATCCTGGTCATAGATCAACAACAGAACCGGGCTGAGAACCATCCTGGTCATAGATCAACAACAGAACAGAGCTGAGGTGAGAACCATCCTGGTCATAGATCAATCAAATCAAATCAAATTTATTTATATAGCCCTTCGTACATCAGCTGATATATCAAAGTCCTGTACAGAAACCCAGCCTAAAATCTCAAACAGCAAGCAATGCAGGTGTAGAAGCACGGTGGCTAGGAAAAACTCCCCAGAAAGGCCAAAACCTAGGAAGAAACCTAGAGAGGAACCAGGCTATGAGGGGTGGCCAGTCTTCTTCTGGCTGTGCCGGGTGGAGATTATAACAGAACATGGCCAAGATGTTCAAATGTTCATAAATGACCAGCATGGTCGAATAATAATAAGGCAGAACAGTTGAAACTGGAGCAGCAGCACAGTCAGGTGGAAGTTGAAACTGGAGCAGCAGCATGGCCAGGTGGACTGGGGACAGCAAGGAGTCATCATGTCAGGTAGTCCTGGGGCATGGTCCTAGGGCTCAGGTCCTCCGAGAGAGAGAGAGAGAGAAAGAAAGAGAGAAGGAGAGAATTAGAGAACGCACACTTAGATTCACACAGGACACCTGTGACACTCAACAACAGAACAGAGCTGAGGTGAGAACCATCCTGGTCATAGATCAACAACAGAACAGAGGTGAGGTGAGAACCATCCTGGTCATAGATCAACAACAGAACCGGGCTGAGGTGAGAACCATTCTGGTCATAGATCAACAACAGAACAGAGGTGAGGTGAGAACCATCCTGGTCATAGATCAACAACAGAACCGGGCTGAGGTGAGAACCATCCTGGTCATAGATCAGCAACAGAGCTGAGGTGAGAACCATCCTGGTCATAGATCAACAACAGAACAGGGTGTTACGGTACAGAGTCAATGTGGAGGCTATATACAGGGGGGTACCGGTACAGAGTCAATGTGGAGGCTATATACAGGGGGTACCGGTACAGAGTCAATGTGGAGGCTATATACAGGGGGTACCGGTACAGAGTCAATGTGGAGGCTATATACAGGGGGTACCGGTACAGAGTCAATGTGGAGGCTATATACAGGGTGTTACGGTACAGAGTCAATGTGGAGGCTATATACAGGGGGTACTGGTACAGAGTCAATGTGGAGGCTATATACAGGTGGTACCGGTACAGAGTCAATGTGGAGGCTATATACAGGGTATTACGGTACAGAGTCAATGTGGAGGCTATATACAGGGGGTACCGGTACCGAGTCAATGTGGAGGCTATATACAGGGGGTACCGGTACAGAGTCAATGTGGAGGCCAAATACAGGGTATTACGGTACAGAGTCAATGTGGAGGCTATATACAGGGGGTACTGGTACAGAGTCAATGTGGAGGCTATATACAGGGGGGTACCGGTACAGAGTCAATGTGGAGGCTATATACAGGGGGTACCGGTACAGAGTCAATGTGGAGGCTATATACAGGGGGTACCGGTACAGAGTCAATGTGGAGGCTATATACAGGGTATTACGGTACAGAGTCAATGTGGAGGCTATATACAGGGTGTTACGGTACAGAGTCAATGTGGAGGCTATATACAGGGTATTACGGTACAGAGTCATCTAGGACTAATTAATGTGTGTCAATGTTTTCTCCAGCTGCGTCTGGAGGCTCTACACCAGATCGTGGTGCTGATCTCTGGGATGGAGGAGAAGAGTAGCCAGGCTGCAGGAGGTGGGGGGTGCGGACCAGGAGGTCGCAGCGTCGCCTTCCAGTCCTCCTCCCTCCTGACCTCCGTCAGGTTACAGTTCCTGGCTGGATGTTTCGGTCTAGGGACCGTGGGCACCGGGGGACTGAAGGGAGAGAATGTCCAGCTACACCACTACCAGGTACGGGGGACTAGGGAGAGAGTGTTCAGGTACGGAGGGGACTAGGGAGAGAGTGTTCAGGTACGGGGGACTAGGGAGAGAGTGTTCAGGTACGGAGGGGACTAGGGAGAGAGTGTTCAGGTACGGGGGACTAGGGAGAGAGTGTTCAGGTACGGAGGACTAGGGAGAGAGTGTTCAGGTACGGGGGACTAGGGAGAGAGTGTTCAGGTACGGGGGACTAGGGAGAGAGTGTTCAGGTACGGGGGACTAGGGAGAGAGTGTTCAGGTACGGAGGGGACTAGGGAGAGAGTGTTCAGGTACGGGGGACTAGGGAGAGAGTTGTGTTGGTTCAGGACAGGATGTGTCTGTCTGTCTGTCTGTCTGTCTGTCTGTCTGTCTGTCTGTCCATCTCCTAATGATGTTGTGTTGGTTCAGGACAGGATCTGTCTGTCTGTCTGTCTGTCTGTCTGTCTGTCTGTCTGTCTGTCTGTCTGTCTGTCTGTCTGTCTGCCTCATAATGATGTTGTGTTGGTTCAGGACGGTGTTAACGCAGCCAAACGGAGCCTGCAGATGGACATCCAGACAGCCGTACATAAGATCTACCAGCAGCTGTCTGTCACGCTGGAGAGAGCCCTGCAGGCCAACAAACATCACATAGGTGAACATCACATTATTACTAAGCAGGGTTCTTCTTTACAGGTCCTGGAGAACAACTGTGTGAGCAGGCTTTCGGTCCAGCCCTGCAGTAAACACAGCAAGTCTGCGCAGCCAGTAGTTCTTCAGGACGTAGTTGAAGACCACCGCTATAGAGTAACTCCCCTTTCCCTCGTTTGCCTCTCACCGTCGTCTCCCTCTCTCTCCCCCGTCCCGATGTGGAAAGACACATTTCAGTTGGACAACTGACTCGGTATCTCCCCCCCTCTCCCCCCCCCCCCCCCCCCCCCCCTGTCCCTCGTTTGCCTCTCACCGTCGTCTCCCTCTCTCTCCCCCGTCCCGATGTGGAAAGACACATTTCAGTTGGACAACTGACTCGGTATCTCCCCCCCTCTTCCCCCCCCCCCCTTTCCCTCGTTTGCCTCTCACCGTCGTCTCCCTCTCTCTCCCCCGTCCCGATGCGGAAAGACACATTTCAGTTGACCCCATTCAGTTGGACAACTGACTCGGTATCTCCCCCCCCCTCTTTTTCCTCCCACTTTCCCTCGTTCCAGAGGCCCAGCAGCGCCTCCTGCTGGTGACAGTGTTTGCCCTGAGCGTGCGTTACCAGTCTGTGGACGTGTCCCTGGCCATATCCAGTGGCCTCCTCAATGTGCTGTCACAGCTGTGTGGCACAGAAACCTTGCTGGGACAACCACTCCAACTGCTACAGAAACCAGGGGTGTCTCAGCTCAGCACTGCCCTGAAGGTAGCCTCCACACGACTACTGCAGATACTGGCCATCAGCACCGGGTAAGACAGGGGCTCTCTGCACTAACAAAACTGTTAATATATGTTACGTATGTGTGTCGTCAGATGCCTTGTGTCTGGTTTATCTATAGGGCCGGTTTCCCGGGTCCAGATCAAGCCTATTCCTGGATTAAAAAAGGGGACTTTCAATTTGAGATTGTCCTTCGAGTCTTAGTCCTGTAGGAGGCGCAACCATGAAACCCTACACAGAAAGACTGTTGATACATGTTTCTGTGTGACTGACTTGTCTCTGTGTCTCCGTGTCTCCGTGTCTCCAGGACGTATGCAGACAAGCTAGGACCCAAGGTGGTCCAGTCCCTGTTGGACTTGCTGTGTAGCCAGCTGAAGAACCTTCTGTCCCAGGCAGGAGTCAGCCTGCTCACTGCCGACCCAGGGAAGAACCAGGAGAACCAGGACAAGAAGTCTGAGGATGGAGCCGACCCAGAGAAGACAGACTTCAGAGGTGGGAGGAGGACTGTGTGTCATGGCAGCATTGACAGGAAGTCTCTTTGGATCAAGTAATAGTGCTATTTGAACGATGATTTAATAAATTAGGAGGATTGGAGGATTATACATTAGAAGGATTGTCTGCCAGGATGGGAGTAATAGTGAAGGAAAGGTTACTAGTGATTTGGCTGACTGGAATCGGTTGATCGGCTTGATCGTTTTTTTTTTTTCAAATCAATTTTTACGGGAACTTCTAAAGTATTGTCAATACAGATGGTGAAGTGGCATAAAGATGGCCGGATTCAGACATGACGTCATTGTTTTGAAACAGCACCTTGTAGAGCTTCACTTTATAATATGTTGTTGTTGTTGTTGTTGTGTTGGAGTGGAAACAGCACCCTGTAGAGCTTCACTCTGTAACATGTTGTTGTTGTTGTTGTGTTGGAAACAGCACCCTGTAGAGCTTCACTCTGTAATATGTTGTTGTTGTTGTTGTTGGAGTGGAAACAGCACCCTGTAGAGCTTCACTCTGTAACATGTTGTTGTTGTTGTTGTTGTTGTTGTTGTTGGAGTGGAAACAGCACCCTGTAGAGCTTCACTCTGTAATATGTTGTTGTTGTTGTTGTTGGAGTGGAAACAGCACCCTGTAGAGCTACACTCTGTAATATGTTGTTGTTGTTGTTGTTGATGTGTTCCATAGCGTTGGTGCGTAAGCAGCACACAGCAGAGCTTCACCTGGGAGACTTCCTGGTGTTCCTGAGGCGAGTCGTCTCCTCCAAGGCCATCCAATCCAAGATGTCTTCTCCAAAGTGGACAGAGGTGCTGCTCAACATCGCTGCACAGAAATGCTGCTCAGGTACGGTCCAATCAACTGTATTTGTACAGTTAAAATGCACTATGGGCGGCAGGGTAGCCTAGTGGTTAGAGCATTGGACTAGTAACCGAAAGGTTGCAAGTTCAAATCCCCGAGCTGACAAGGTACAAAATCTGTTGTTCTGCCCCTGAACAGGCAGTTAACCCACTGTTCCTAGGCCGTCATTGAAAATAAGAATTTGTTCTTAACTGACTTGCCTAGTTAAATAAAGGTAAAATAAAAAATAAAAAATGAAAATCACTAGTCTGTACTTGTGAGTTTAGATGTTTCTTTACATCGACTTGAATATAGGCTACACCAGCACAGCCAACCGACGTCAGGTCAGAGGTAAGGACTTACATTAAAGGCCTCCATTTTCACCTTTCGTTATGTTATTTCTGTCAAAGGTCAGGTCAAACGGATTAAGGTTTATTTGAATCGTGTCTTAGCCCGTTCATTAAACGCTTTTCAATGAGTGTTATTGTTGTTTGTTATGTAGGAGTCCCTCTGGTGGGCAACCTGAGAACTCGTCTCCTGGCCCTTCATGTTCTGGAGGCTGTGCTGCCTGCCTGCGAGGCCAGTGTAGAGAACGACCAGATGACACAGGTACTGTATGCAGAGTGAAGCCTCTCAAAATTGACCCACTGGTGTGGTCCTAATAGGAGGATTTGATGAGGTAGCTGGTAAAAAGGTGAGGTCCTAATAGGAGGATTTGATGAGGTAGCTGGTAAAAAGGTGAGGTCCTAATAGGAGGATTTGATGAGGTAGCTGGTAAAAAGGTGAGGTCCTAATAGGAGGATTTGATGAGGTAGCTGGTAAAAAGGTGAGGTCCTAATAGGAGAATTTGATGAGGTAGCTGGTAAAAAGGTGAGGTCCTAATAAGAGGATATGATGAGGTAGCTGGTAAAAGGTGAGGTCCTAATAAGAGGATTTGATGAGGTAGCTGGTAAAAAGGTGAGGTCCTAATAGGAGGATTTGATGAGGTAGCTGGTAAAAAGGTGAGGTCCTAATAAGAGGATATGATGAGGTAGCTGGTAAAAGGTGAGGTCCTAATTGGATTTGATGAGGTAGCTGGTAAAAGGTGAGGTCCTAATAGGAGGATATGATGAGGTAGCTGGTAAAAGGTGAGGTCCTAATAAGAGGATTTGATGAGGTAGCTGGTAAAAGGTGAGGTCCTAATAAGAGGATATGATGAGGTAGCTGGTAAAATGTGAGGTCCTAATAAGAGGATATGATGAGGTAGCTGGTAAAAAGGTGAGGTCCTAATAAGAGGATTTGATGAGGTAGCTGGTAAAAAGGTGAGGTCCTAAAAAGAGGATTTGATGAGGTAGCTGGTAAAAGGTGAGGTCCTAATTGGAGCATTTGATGAGGTAGCTGGTAAAAGGTGAGGTCCTAATAAGAGGATATGATGAGGTAGCTGGTAAAAGGTGAGGTCCTAATAAGAGGATTTGATGAGGTAGCTGGTAAAAGGTGAGGTCCTAATAAGAGGATTTGATGAGGTAGCTGGTAAAAGGTGTGGTCCTCCTCTAGGTGGTGGAGCGTCTCTTCTCCCTGCTGGCTGACTGTATGTGGGAAGCTCCCATCGCCCAGGCCAAGCACACCATCCAGATGAAGGAGAAAGAGCAGGAGCTGAAACTACAGGTACAGGACTACTCATAATGCTCTCTATCACTGCTTCTTACTGTTATTATTCTTTCTTTCTCTTTCTTCTTCTTCTTCTTTTTCTTTCTTCTTCTTTTTCCTTCATTTTTTTCTTTCTTCTTCTTCTTCTTTCGTCTTTTTCTTCTTTCTCTTTCTTCTTCTTTTTCTTTCTTCTTCTTCTTCTTTTTCCTTCTTCATTTTTTTCTTTCTACTTCTTCTTCTTTAATTTTTTCTTCTTTCTCTTTCTTCTTCTTATTCTTTCTTCTTTTTCTTTCTTCTTCTTCTTCTTTCTCTTTCTTCTTCTTCTTCTTTTTCTTTCTTCTTCTTCTTCTTTTTCTTTCTTTTCTCAGACTTTTTCTTATTTTTTTCTTCTATACTTTGTCTTCTTCTCTGTGAATTAACTGGCTCGCAATCTGACTAACTTATTCATCCGTCTGTCCCCAGGGCGAGGAGGAGGATGAGAACCTTCCCATCCAGGAGGTGTCGTTTGACCCGGAGAAGACTCAGTGTTGTGTGGTGGAGAATGGCCAGGGTCTGACCCACGGCAGCGGGGGGAAGGGATATGGACTGGCCTCTACCGGCATCTCCTCTGGGTGCTACCAGTGGAAGGTACAGTACATCTCCATCATGGCATGTCCCGTTGCTAACGTTTGAGGGGAAATGGCATGTGTAAACACGCCTACTGTCCCGTTGCTAACGTTTGAGGGGAAATGGCATGTGTAAACACGCCCTACTGTCCCGTTGCTAACGTTTGAGGGGAAATGGCATGTGTAAACACGCCCTACTGTCCCGTTGCTAACGTTTGAGGGGAAATGGCATGTGTAAACACGCCCTACTGTCCCGTTGCTAACGTTTGAGGGGAAATGGCATGTGTAAACACGCCTACTGTCCCGTTGCTAACGTTTGAGGGGAAATGGCATGTATAAACACGCCTACTGTCCCGTTGCTAACGTTTGAGGGGAAATGGCATGTGTAAACACACCTACTGTCACGTTGCTAACTTTTGAGGGGAAATGGCATGTGTAAACACGCCTACTGTCTCGTTGCTAACGTTTATGGGGAAATGGCATTTGTAAACGCGCCTACTGTCTCGTTGCTAACGTTTGAGGGGAAATGGCATGTGTAAACACGCCTACTGTCCCGTTGAGGGGAAATGGCATGTGTAAACACACCTACTGTCCCGTTGCTAACGTTTGAGGGGAAATAGCATGTGTAAACACGCCTACTGTCCCGTTGCTAACGTTTGAGAGGAAATGGCATGTGTAAACACACCTACTGTCCCGTTGCTAACGTTTGAGGGGAAATAGCATGTGTAAACACGCCTACTGTCCCGTTGCTAACGTTTGAGGGGAAATGGCATGTGTAAACACACCTACTGTCCCGTTGTTAACGTTTGAGGGGAAATGGCATGTGTAAACACGCCTACTGTCCCGTTGAGGGGAAATGGCATGTGTAAACACACCTACTGTCCCGTTGCTAACGTTTGAGGGGAAATGGCATGTGTAAACACACCTACAGTCTTGCATTGAAGCCGTTCTGACTGGTGGTGACCCAACGCCCCTATAAACACACTTTATGTTGGTGTTTCCTTTATTTTGACAGTTACCTGGAGTTATTGTCTGAGCTACATGTCCATGTTGTTAGACGTGTCTGTGTTCTGGGGGTGTAAATGGAACCTAAACTAGAGGTGACGTATGTATTTTTACCTCAGGAGTAGTTAGACTAGGTGGATTTACCAGATGTATTTCTCCATAGAGAGACAGATCACTATGGCAATGTTGGGGGGGGGTTTCACCTATAGCCGCTACATCTTCATTAATGAGCTCCCGTTCTGCTGTCTTCAGTAATGAGTTCCCTTGTCGCTGCGTCTTCAGTAATGAGCTCCCGTTCCGCTGCGTCTTTAGTAATGAGTTCCCGTTCTGCTTTCTTCAGTAATGAGCTCCCGTTCTGCAGCGTCTTCAGTAATGAACTCCCGTTCTGCTGCATTATCAGTAATGAGCTCCCGTTCTGCTGCGTCATCAGTAATGAGATCCCGTTCCACTGCGTCTTCAGTAATGAGCTCCCGTTCTGCTGCGTCTTCAGTAATGAGCTCCCGTTACGCTGTCTTCAGTAATGAGATCCCGTTCCGCTGCGTCTTCATTAATGAGCTCCCGTTCTGCTGAGTCTTCAGTAATGAGCTCACGTGCTGCTGTCTTCAGTAATGAGCTCCCGTTCTGCTGAGTCTTCAGTAATGAGCTCCCGTTCTGCTGCGTCTTCAGTATTGAGCTCCCGTTCTGCTGTCTTCAGTAATGAGCTCCCGTTCTGCTGTCTTCAGTAATGAGCTCCCGTTCTGCTGTCTCCAGTAATGAGCTCCCGTTCTGCTGTCTCCAGTAATGAGCTCCCGTTCTGCTGTCTCCAGTAATGAGCTCCCGTTCTGCTGTGTCTGCAGTAATGAGCTCCCGTTCTGCTGTCTTCAGTAATGAGCTCCCGTTCTGCTATGTCTTCAGTAATGAGCTCCCGTTCTGCTGTGTCTTCAGTAATGAGCTCCCGTTCTGCTGTCTCCAGTAATGAGCTCCCGTTCTGCTGTCTCCAGTAATGAGCTCCCGTTCTGCTGCATCGTCAGTAATGAGCTCCCGTTCTGCTGTCTTCAGTAATGAGCTCCCGTTCTGCTGTCTTCAGTGATGAGCTCCCGTTCTGCTGTCTTCAGTAATGAGCTCCCGTTCTGCTGTCTTCAGTAATGAGCTCCCGTTCTGCTGTCTTCAGTAATGAGCTCCAGTTCTGCTGTCTTCAGTAATGAGCTCCCGTTCTGCTGTCTTCAGTAATGAGCTCCCGTTCTGCTGCGTCTTCAGTAATGAGCTCCCATTCTGCTGTCTTCAGTAATGAGCTCCCGTTCTGCTGTCTTCAGTAATGAGCTCCCGTTCTGCTGCGTCTTCAGTAATGAGCTCCCGTTCTGCTGTCTTCAGTAATGAGCTCCCGTTCCGCTGTCTTCAGTAATGAGCTCCCGTTCTGCTGTCTTCAGTAATGAGCTCCCGTTCTGCTGTCTTCAGTACTGAGCTCCCGTTCTGCTGTCTTCAGTAATGAGCTCCCGTTCTGCTGTCTCCAGTAATGAGCTCCCATTCTGCTGTCTCCAGTAATGAGCTCCCGTTCTGCTGTGCCTGCAGTAATGAGCTCCCGTTCTGCTACGTCTTCAGTAATGAGCTCCCGTTCTGCTGTGTCTTCAGTAATGAGCTCCCGTTCTGCTGTCTCCAGTAATGAGCTCCCGTTCTGCTGTCTCCAGTAATGAGCTCCCGTTCCGCTGTCTTCAGTAATGAGCTCCCGTTCTGCTGTCTTCAGTAATGAGCTCCCGTTCTGCTGTCTTCAGTAATGAGCTCCCGTTCTGCTGTCTTCAGTAATGAGCTCCCGTTCTGCTGTCTTCAGTAATGAGCTCCCGTTCTGCTGTCTTCAGTAATGAGCTCCCGTTCTGCTGTCTTCAGTAATGAGCTCCCGTTCTGCTGTCTTCATTAATGAGCTCCCGTTCCGCTGCGTCACGTCCTTTATGTAATGTGTTTCCTGTATCTCATAACATTGTGTCTTCTACCTGTAGTTCTACATTGTGAAGGAGAACCGTGGGAATGAGGGGACGTGCGTCGGGGTGTCCCGTTGGCCTGTCCATGACTTCAACCACCGCACCACGTCAGACATGTGGCTGTACCGGGCCTACAGCGGGAACCTGTACCACAACGGAGAGCAGACCCTCACCCTCTCCTCCTTCACCCAGGGAGACTACATCACCTGTGTGTTGGACATGGAGGCACGCACCATCTCCTTCGGGAAGAACGGAGAGGTCAGAACATAAAGCTACTGTCAGTTTGGCCTTTTCCCACCTCAGTTCTGAGATGCTTTTCACACTATAAACTCTTCACAAAACTATTAAAACCCCATGGTGGCAAGTCATTACAGTCCCCTCACTGAGAGAGATGTATAGATGATAGGGAGGGAGAGAGAGGGAGGGGTAGAGAGATCAATATCTATCAGCAGGGTCTGAAACCTAGAGACACCAGAGCGACCCCACCCTAGAGACACCAGAGGTCCCCCCCCTTATAGAGACACCAGAGTGCCCCCCCTAGAGACACCAGAGTGCCCCCCCCCTAGAGACACCAGAGTTCCCCCCCCGTAGAGACACCAGAGTGTGCCCCCCCTCCTAGAGTGCCTCCCCCCTAGAGACATCAGAGTGCCCCCCCCCTCTAGAGACACCAGAGTGCCGCCCCCCTAGAGACACCAGAGTCCCCCCCCTCTAGAGACACCAGAGTGCCCCCCCCCCTAGAGACACCAGAGTGCCCCCCCCAGAGACACCAGAGTGTTTGAGACAGTCTCTGCTGTGTTTACAGAAGCCTGTTATTGTTCTCCACAGGAGCCCAAGTTAGCCTTCGAGGACGTGGACGCCACAGAGCTCTACCCCTGTGTCATGTTCTACAGCAGTAACCCTGGAGAGAAGGTAAGACAACGCTGAACCTAGAGCCTAGTTAAATCTAGAACCTAGTTCAACCTAGAACCTAGTTAAACCTACAACCTAGTTAAACCTACAACCTAGTTAAACCTATAACCTAGTTAAACCTATAACCTAGTTAAACCTATAACCTAGTTAAACCTAGAACCTATTTAAACATCGAACCTATTTAAACATAGAACCTAGTTAAACCTAGAACCTATTTAAACTTAGAACCTAGTTAAACCTATAACCTATTTAAACTTAGAACCTAGTTAAACCTATAACCTATTTAAATGTAGAACCTAGTTAAACCTAGAACCTAGTTAAACCTAGTACCTATTTAAACATTGAACCTATTTAAACCTAGAACCTAGTTAAACAGAACCTAGTTAAACCTAGAACCTATTTAAACATAGAACCTATTTAAACCTAGAACCTAGTTAAACATTGAACCTATTTAAACATAGAACCTATTTAAACATAGAACCTAGTTAAACATTGAACCTATTTAAACCTAGAACCTAGTTAAACAGAACCTAGTTAAACCTAGAACCTATTTAAACATAGAACCTAGTTAAACATTGAACCTAGTTAAACATTGAACCTAGTTAAACATAGAACCTATTTAAACATAGAACCTATTTAAACATAGAACCTATTTAAACATAGAACCTAGTTAAACATTGAACCTAGTTAAACATAGAACCTATTTAAACATAGAACCTATTTAAACATTGAACCTATTTAAACATAGAACCTAGTTAAACATTGAACCTAGTTAAACCTCAACTGTAAGGTCTGTTCAAACTTCTCGTCAGATTGTTCTATCTTGCCCTTGTTAGTTCGGTCATTATTACCTTACTCCTGTCATGTTTTTAAGTTATTCAAAAACAACTTGTAACTTCACGAGAACTCAGTTGGATAAAGTGATAGTTTGATGATGAAGTTGCGTGTAAGGATAGGCAGGAGTAATCAGGTACCCCAAACAGACATTAAAACCTCTGATCTTCAACCAGAGATCACATTTGTTTCCAAGCATCACACGGTCCTTCTCCCTAAACTCCCTTTTCCCCTCTGTGTCCCTTTCACTCCCATTCTTAACTGACTTGCCTAGTTAAATAAAGGTAACCCGCCTAAACATAGACAAGTTAGTTAGCCTAGCCTATAACCCACCTAAACATAGACACGTTAGTTAGCCTAGCCTATAACCCACCTAAACATAGACAGGTTAGTTAGCCTAGCCTATAACCCACCTAAACATAGACAGGTTAGTTAGCCTAGCCTGTAACCCACCTAAACATAGACAGGTTAGTTAGCCTAGCCTATAACCCACCTAAACATAGACAAGTTAGTTAGCCTAGCCTATAACCCACCTAAACATAGACAAGTTAGTTAGCCTAGCCTATAACCCACCTAAACATAGACACGTTAGTTAGCCTAGCCTATAACCCACCTAAACATAGACAGGTTAGTTAGCCTAGCCTATAACCCATCTAAACATAGACACGTTAGTTAGCCTAGCCTATAACCCACCTAAACATAGACAGGTTAGTTAGCCTAGCCTGTAACCCACCTAAACATAGACAGGTTAGTTAGCCTAGCCTATAACCCACCTAAACATAGACAGGTTAGTTAGCCTAGCCTATAACCCACCTAAACATAGACAGGTTAGTTAGCCTAGCCTATAACCCACCTAAACATAGACACGTTAGTTAGCCTAGCCTATAACCCACCTAAACATAGACACGTTAGTTAGCCTAGCCTATAACCCATCTAAACATAGACACGTTAGTTAGCCTAGCCTATAACTCACCTAAACGTAGACAATAACCGTTAAAATACACAAAACACGAGATGGTTAAAGACAGAGCGTATTGGCATCAGAATCATTAAGCCTGGGGCCTTCTCACCAAACAGATGATGCGGTCTTGATTCATCAACATGCGCTGTTCCATGTGGAATTATTCATCCACGTAGAAAATATCAAACAACATCCTGAATAAACTACATCCGACGTCTGTGAATCAAAAAGAAGATAAATCAGGGTTACAAACAGACATTTTTCTTTCCTTCTCCCCCCCAACTGGCCAAATTGCAGCTGTTTCTCTATCTCCGGGTGAAGATATGTGTCTCACTGCTCCCTAACTCTCTGTCTCTGGGTGAAGATATGTGTCTCACTGCTCCCTAACTCTCTATCTCCGGGTGAAGATATGTGTCTCACTGCTCCCTAACTCTCTGTCTCCAGGTGAAGATATGTGTCTCACTGCTCCCTAACTCTCTGTCTCCAGGTGAAGATATGTGTCTCACTGCTCCCTAACTCTCTGTCTCCGGGTGAAGATATGTGTCTCACTGCTCCCTAACTCTCTGTCTCCAGGTGAAGATATGTGTCTCACTGCTCCCTAACTCTCTGTCTCTGGGTGAAGATATGTGTCTCACTGCTCCCTAACTCTCTGTCTCCGGGTGAAGATATGTGTCTCACTGCTCCCTAACTCTCTGTTCCAGGTGAAGATCTGTGATATGCAGATGCGGGGTACCCCTCGTGACCTCCTGCCCGGTGATCCTATCTGCAGCCCTGTGGCCACAGTCCTGGCTGAGGCCACCACACAGCTCATCAGGATCCTGCACCGCACCGACCACTGGACACACTGCATCAACAAGATCATGATGGAGAGGCTACACAAAATCAAACCCTGCTTCAGAGACTCAGCCAACGGTAGTGGAGGAGGAGGTGAGAGGAGGGGAGAGAGAGGAGAGGAGGGGAGAGAGAGGGGAATGGAGAGGGGGGAGAGGAGAGGAGGGGGGAAGAGGAGAGGAGAAAAGGGAGTTTGAGAGGAGGTGAGAGGTCATTAGAGAAGGGAGGTTGAGGAGAGGAGAGAGGAGGTGAGGACATTAGAGGAGGGAGGTTGAGGAGAGGAGAGAGGAGGTGAGAGGACATTAGAGAAGGGAGGTTGAGCAGAGGAGAGGAGAGGACATTAGAGAAGGGAGGTTGAGGAGAGGAGAGAGGAGGTGAGGACATTAGAGGAGGGAGGTTGAGGAGAGGAGAAGAGATGAGAGGACATTAGAGCTGGGAGGTTGAGCAGAGGAGAGGAGAGGACATTAGAGAAGGGAGGTTGAGGAGAGGAGAGAGGAGGTGAGGACATTAGAGGAGGGAGGTTGAGGAGAGGAGAAGAGGTGAGAGGACATTAGAGAAGGGAGGTTGAGCAGAGGAGAGGAGAGGACATTAGAGAAGGGAGTTTGAGGAGAGGAGAGAGGAGGTGAGGACATTAGAGGAGGGAGGTTGAGGAGAGGAGAATAGGTGAGAGGACATTAGAGAAGGGAGGTTGAGCAGAGGAGAGGAGGTGAGAGGACATTAGAGAAGGGAGGTTGAGGAGAGGAGAGAGGAGGTGAGGACATTAGAGGAGGGAGGTTGAGGAGAGGAGAAGAGGTGAGAGGACATTAGAGAAGGGAGGTTGAGCAGAGGAGAGGAGAAGACATTAGAGAAGGGAGGTTGAGGAGAGGAGAGGACATTAGAGAAGGGAGGTTGAGGAGAGGAGAAGAGGTGAGAGGACATTAGAGAAGGGAGGTTGAGGAGAGGAGGTGAGAGGACATTAGAGAAGGGAGGTTGAGGAGAGGTGAGAGGACATTAGAGAAGGGAGTTTGAGGAGGTGAGAGGACATTAGAGAAGGGAGTTTGAGGAGAGAGGAGGACTTCACTGTCTGCTTTGTGTCATGTCACCAAGGCAGTTTAAAGTACAGTAGACCAACATATCTCCTGTAGTAGGTCTCACATCTGGGTCTGGAACACCTTGTTAGTGCATGGATCTGGTTAGGTAGACCAACATATCTCCTGTAGTAGGTCTCACATCTGGGTCTGGAACACCTTGTTAGTGCATGGATCTGGTTAGGTAGACCAACATATCTCCTGTAGTAGGTCTCACATCTGGGTCTGGAACACCTTGTTAGTGCATGGATCTGGTTAGGTAGACCAACATGTCTCCTGTAGTAGGTCTCACATCTGGGTCTGGAACACCTTGTTAGTGCATGGATCTGGTTAGGTAGACCAACATATCTCCTGTAGTAGGTCTCACATCTGGGTCTGGAACACCTTGTTAGTGCATGGATCTGGTTAGGTAGACCAACGTGTTGCTTCATTTGAATTTCCTGACTTTCTGACCAGCCTGATTTAAACATAATTTCTGTGAGTTAATATTAAAAGGCCCACAGTCAGCACCATCACATGTACAGTAACACATCATGTGACACATCAGGTCAGAGGCTAAAGAAGAGTCGTTCGGTGCAGAGCAGAGAGGAGCATGACGCCCAGAGGGACTCGTCCAGGGACCCCCAGAGAGGGGAGGAGGAGAGAGGCCGGCCGGGACACGGGAGCCGCCAGGGGCATGGAGGTCTGGGGGAACTCTCTGACCACCACCTCAGGACCCTCTGTACAGAGGTCTGTCTATCTATTGGCTGAGGTTTTGTTGTGATTACCAGTCTTTATTAGCCTGGGTACCATTCTGTTTCTGATATTATTCCACAATGTTTTTGGCATGAGTGTGGAATGTTAGCACAAACATACTGGTACCCAGGCTAATAGTTTTTAATTTATTTGCAAGAAACACTTGACAACACCTTGACACCGCATCATGACACCGCACCTTGACACACCACATCTTGACAACACACCACACCTTGACAACGCACCACACCTTGACAACGCACCGCACCTTGACAACGCACCTTGATGCCGCACCATGACAACACCGCACCATGACAACACCGCACCATGACAACACCGCACCATGACACACCACCATGACAGCACCGCACCATGACAACACCGCACCATGACACACCACCATGACACCACCGCACCATGACAACACCGCGCCATGACAACACCGCGCCATGACAACACCGCACCATGACAACACCGCACCATGACAACACCGCACCATGACAACACCGCACCATGACAACACCGCACCATGACACACCACCATGACAGCACCGCACCATGACAACACCGCACCATGACACACCACCATGACAACACCGCACCATTACAACACCGCACCTTGACAACACCGCACCTTGACACACCACCATGACAGCACCGCACCATGACAACATTTCACCATGACAGCACCGCACCATGACAACATTTCACCATGACAACACAAGGCAGCTCTTATGTTGCAGTTCAAACTAAATAAACTACAGTATGTGATGTAACATCAGGATATTTAGATTGGTAATAACTGTGTAATTTACATGTCATATTTAAGTAGCACGTTGCTCATTGTGAACTGGAGCAGCAGTTGCTATTTCAGAGGTCGCTGTCTGTTCTAAAGGCCTTCCGTGTTGAACTCTTAGGTGTGGCCTGTGCTGGCGGTGATGGGGGGTGCTGACGCAGGGCTGCGTGTTGGGGGGCGCTGTGTTCACAAACAGACCGGTCGGCATGCTACTCTCCTGGGCGTGGTGAAGGAGGGGAGCACCTCAGCCAAGGTGCAGTGGGACGAGGCTGAGATCACCATCAGGTATTAACATTATAGTTGACCCTGCAGGTCCTGGTACCCTGGTCCCAGATCTGTTTGTTCTCTCTTGTCTGATGGAATTCTCATGGCTTGACAATGGCAAGGGAATAGGCAGAATCTGATCTGAGAACAGACTACGGTATTGGTAGGAACTAATCTGAGACCAGGCTAAGGTATTGGTAGGAACTAATCTGAGAACAGACTAAGGTCTTGATAGAAACTGATCTGAGAACAGGCTAAGGTCTTGATAGAAGCTGATCTGAGATCTGAGACCAGGCTAAAGTCTTGATAGAAACTGATCTGAGACCAGGCTAAGGTCTTGATAGAAACTGATCTGAGACCAGGCTAAGTTCTTGAGAGAAGCAAGGCATATTATTAGGGCTGGCACAATAACCATGATCCCCTCCCCCCTTCAAAAAATATCCGTCATAATCGTCTTAATAAATTCATTTCAGGAGAAGGAGGATTCAGCTTTATATTCAAGTAGATTTATTTTACTGAAAAGCAGTTTGATGTCTTGCTGAATAGGTACACTGGCTGATAGATAGTATCTACACTGGCTGATAGATAGTATCTACACTGGCTGATAGATAGTATCTACACTGGCTGATAGATCGTATCTACACTGGCTGATAGATAGTATCTACACTGGCTGATAGATAGTATCTACACTGGCTGATAGATAGTATCTACCCCGGCTGATAGATAGTATCTACACTGGCTGATAGATATACCCTGGCTGATAGATAGTATCTACACTAGCTGATAGATAGTATATGCACTGGCTGATAGATAGTATCTACACTGGCTGATAGATAGTATCTACACTGGCTGACAGATATACACTGGCTGTTGGATAGTATCTACACTGGCTGTTGGATAGTATCTACACTGGCTGATGGATAGTATCTACACTGGCTGATGGATAGTATCTACACTGGCTGATAGATAGTATCTACACTGGCTAATGGATAGTATCTACACTGGCTGATGGATAGTATCTACACTGGCTGATAGATAGTATCTACACTGGCTGATGGATAGTATCTACACTGGCTGATGGATAGTATCTACACTGGCTGATAGATAGTATCTACACTGGCTGATAGATAGTATCTACACTGGCTGATAGATAGTATCTACACTGGCTGATAGATAGTATCTACACTGGCTGATAGATATTATCTACACTGGCTGATAGATAGTATCTACACTGGCTGATAGATAGTATCTACACTGGCTGATGAATAGTATCTACACTGGCTGATAGATAGTATCTACACTGGCTGATAGATAGTATCTACACTGGCTGATAGATATACCCTGGCTGATAGATAGTATCTACACTAGCTGATAGATAGTATATACACTGGCTGATAGATTGTATCTACACTGGCTGATAGATAGTATCTACACTGGCTGATAGATAGTATCTACACTGGCTGATAGATAGTATCTACACCGGCTGATAGATTTACACTGGCTGATAGATAGTATCTACACTGTCTGTATTGACTGGCTGATAGATAATATGTACACTGGCTGATAGATAGTATCTACACTGTCTGTATTGACTGGCTGATAGATAGTATCTACACTGTCTGTATTGACTGGCTGATAGATAGTATCTACACTGTCTGTATTGACTGGCTGATAGATAGTATCTACACTGGCTGATAGATTTACACTGGCTGATAGATAGTATCTACACTGTCTGTATTGACTGGCTGATAGATAATATGTACACTGGCTGATAGATAGTATCTACACTGTCTGTATTGACTGGCTGATAGATAGTATCTACACTGTCTGTATTGACTGGCTGATAGATAATATCTACACTGGCTGATAGATAGTATTTACACTGGCTGATAGATAGTATCTACACTGTCTGTATTGACTGGCTGATAGATAATATTTACACTGGCTGATAGATAGTATCTACACTGTCTGTATTGACTGGCTGATAGATAGTATCTACACTGTCTGTATTGACTGGCTGATAGATAGTATCTACACTGTCTGTATTGACTGGCTGATAGATAATATCTACACTGGCTGATAGATAGTATCTACACTGTCTGTATTGACTGGCTGATAGATAGTATCTACACTGTCTGTATTGACTGGCTGATAGATAGTATATACACTGTCTGTATTGACTGGCTGATAGATAGTATCTACACTGGCTGATAGATAGTCTCTACACTGTCTGTATTGACTGGCTGATAGATAGTATCTACACTGGCTGATAGATAGTATCTACACTGTCTGTATTGACTGGCTGATAGATAGTATCTACACTGTCTGTATTGACTGGCTGATAGATAGTATCTACACTGTCTGTATTGACTGGCTGATAGATAGTATCTACACTGTCTGTATTGACTGGCTGATAGATAGTATCTACACTGGCTGATAGATAGTCTCTACACTGTCTGTATTGACTGGCTGATAGATAGTATCTACACTGGCTGATAGATAGTCTCTACACTGTCTGTATTGACTGGCTGATAGATAGTATCTACACTGTCTGTATTGACTGGCTGATAGATAGTATCTACACTGTCTGTATTGACTGGCTGATAGATAGTATCTACACTGTCTGTATTGACTGGCTGATAGATAGTATCTACACTGGCTGATAGATAGTATCTACACTGTCTGTATTGACTGGCTGATAGATACTATCTATCAGCCAGTGTAGATACTATCTACACTGTCTGTATTGACTGGCTGATAGATAGTATCTACACTGGCTGATAGATAGTCTCTACACTGTCTGTATTGACTGGCTGATAGATAGTATCTACACTGTCTGTATTGACTGGCTGATAGATAGTATCTACACTGTCTGTATTGACTGGCTGATAGATAGTATCTACACTGTCTGTATTGACTGGCTGATAGATAGTATCTACACTGGCTGATAGATAGTATCTACACTGTCTGTATTGACTGGCTGATAGATACTATCTATCAGCCAGTGTAGATACTATCTACACTGTCTGTATTGACTGGCTGATAGATAGTATCTACACTGGCTGATAGATAGTCTCTACACTGTCTGTATTGACTGGCTATGTTCACATCAATATGCTGTAAACCTCCATCACCCAGCTCTGTTTCAGTACTTTCCTCCATAACCACCCACCCCACCATGCTTCTAACCACCCTCATCCACTACCATTATTACCTCCTGTATAGTCATCCATTATCCTCCCAAGGACTTATCCACCATCATCCATATCCCGTACGTAACCTATATTGCCTCGTTCATTGACTGGTCCCTTCTCTGCATGGTACCATTGTACCGCCAGCCCTCCTCCACCCATCCACCTAGCCTGGTCCCAGATCTGTTTATGCAAGGCAAACTCCTGAGGTGTCATTGTTGTCATGCTAAACATTGACATGACAATTCCATAAGGAGATGGCAAGAGAGTAGAAACAGACTGGCACCCAGGGCAGACTACCATCCCCCCAGACTACCATCCCCCCAGACTACCATCCCCCCCAGACTACCATCCATCCCTCGCCCAGACTACCATCCATCCCTCCCCCAGACTACCATCCATCCCTCCCCCAGACTACCATCCCTCCCCCAGACTACCATCCATCCCTCCTCCAGACTACCATCCCTCCCTCCCCCAGACTACCATCCCTCCCCAGACTACCATCCATCCCTCCCCCAGACTACCATCCCTCCCCCAGACTACCATCCCTCCCCCAGACTACCATCCCTCCCCCAGACTACCATCCCCCCCAGACTACCATCCCCCCCCCAGACTACCATCCCTCCCCAGACTACCATCCCTCCCTCCCCCAGACTACCATCCCTCCCCAGACTACAATCCATCCCTCCCCCAGACTACCATCCCTCCCCCAGACTACTAACTCTCCCCCAGACTACCATCCCTCCCACAGACTACCATCCCTCCCCCAGACTACCATCCATCCCTCCCCCAGACTACCATCCCTCCTCCAGACTACCATCCCTCCCTCCCCCAGACTACCATCCCTCCCCAGACTACCATCCATCCCTCCCCCAGACTACCATCCATCCCTCCCCCAGACTACCATCCCTCCCCCAGACTACCATCCCTCCCCCAGACTACCATCCCTCCCCCAGACTACCATCCCCCCCAGACTACCATCCCCCCCCCCCAGACTACCATCCCTCCCCAGACTACCATCCCTCCCTCCCCCAGACTACCATCCCTCCCCAGACTACCATCCATCCCTCCCCCAGACTACCATCCCTCCCCCAGACTACTAACTCTCCCCCAGACTACCATCCCTCCCACAGACTACCATCCCTCCCCCAGACTACCATCCCTCCCTCCCCCAGACTACCATCCCTCCCTCCCCCAGACTACCATCCCTCCCTCCCCCAGACTACCATCCCTCCCCCAGACTACCATCCCTCCCTCCCCCAGACTACCATCCCTCCCCAGACTACCATCCATCCCTCCCCCAGACTACCATCCCTCCCCCAGACTACCATCCCTCCCCCAGACTACCATCCCTCCCTCAGACTACCATTCCTCCCTCCCCCAGACTACCATCCCTCCCCCAGACTACCATCCCTCCCCCAGACTACCATCCCTCCCCAGACTACCATCCATCATCCACTCCTCTACCATCCCTCCCCCAGACTACCATCCCTCCCCAGACTACCATCCATCCCTCCCCAGACTACCATCCATCCCTCCCCCAGACTACCATTCCTCCCCCAGACTACCATTCCTCCCCCAGACTACCATCCCTCCCCCAGACTACCATCCCTCCCCCAGACTACCATCCCTCCCCAGACTACCATCCCTCCCTCAGACTACCATTCCTCCCTCCCCCAGACTACCATCCCTCCCCCAGACTACCATCCCTCCCCCAGACTACCATCCCTCCCCAGACTACCATCCATCCCTCCCCCAGACTACCATCCCTCCCCCAGACTACTAACTCTCCCCCAGACTACCATCCCTCCCACAGACTACCATCCCTCCCCCAGACTACCATCCCTCCCTCCCCCAGACTACCATCCCTCCCTCCCCCAGACTACCATCCCTCCCTCCCCCAGACTACCATCTCTCCCTCCCCCAGACTACCATCCCTCCCTCCCCCAGACTACCATCCCTCCCCAGACTACCATCCATCCCTCCCCCAGACTACCATTCCTCCCCCAGACTACCATCCCTCCCCCAGACTACCATCCCTCCCCCAGACTACCATCCCTCCCCAGACTACCATCCCTCCCTCAGACTACCATTCCTCCCTCCCCCAGACTACCATCCCTCCCCCAGACTACCATCCCTCCCCAGACTACCATCCATCATCCACTCCTCTACCATCCCTCCCCCAGACTACCATCCCTCCCCCAGACTACCATCCATCCCTCCCCCAGACTACCATTCCTCCCCCAGACTACCATCCCTCCCCCAGACTACCATCCCTCCCCCAGGCTACCATCCCTCCCCCAGACTACCATCCCTCCCCAGACTACCATCCCTCCCTCAGACTACCATTCCTCCCTCCCCCAGACTACCATCCCTCCCCCAGACTACCATCCCTCCCCCAGACTACCATCCCTCCCCAGACTACCATCCCTCCCCAGACTACCATCCCTCCCCCAGACTACCATCCCTCCCCAGACTACCATCCCTCCCCAGACTACCATCCATCCTCAGACTACCATCCCTCCTCAGACTACCATCCCTCCCCAGACTACCATCCCTCCCCCAGACTACCATCCCTCTCCCAGACTACCATCCCTCCCCCAGACTACCATCCCTCCCCCAGACTACCATCCCTCCCCCAGACTACCATCCCTCCCCCAGACTACCATCCCTCCCCCAGACTACCATCCCTCCCCCAGACTACCATCCCTCCCCAGACTACCATTCCTCCCTCCCCCAGACTACCATCCCTCCCCCAGACTACCATCCCTCCCCAGACTACCATCCCTCCCCAGACTACCATCCATCCTCCACTCCTCTACCATGTCATTCTTCCTCTCCTTCTTTCCCTTACTCTGTGTTTCCTTTGTGTTCCTCCACTTCTGGTTCTTCATTAAAGCTTCCCAACTTTCTGGTCGCCTAGTGACACTCCCCTGTACAACCTGGAGCCCTGCGAGCCGCTGCCCTTTGACGTGGCACGCTTCCGAGGCCTCACCGCATCCCTGCTCCTCGACCTCACCTATCTCACCTCCATCCACGAGGACGCTGGGAAGCTGAGCGTCCGGCGCCATGAGAAGAGGCACCGTAGCAACGGAGGCCATGATACGACAACGACCGCCACGACAAACGACGACTTCAACAACAAAACTAGTGAGACGGAGCAGAGCCACCAACACAGGGTCTCCCCAGAACCCAAAGACACTACAACAACAACGGGGACCGTCACCACGACGACAACCTCTGATCTGAGAGTGTCACACAGCCTGGACGAGGTCAAAGCCCACGCGGTTCCCAACTCGAAATCAGAGAGTGAGATCTCCTCCTGCGCCTTGGACTCCCAACACCAGGGTGGAGGAGGACCAGAGACCCTCTCCCCTGCTCCTCAGACCCCCCAGGAGGGCAACAGGAGGAAGGGCCATGAGGGCCGGGGCCACGATGGCTCTCCCTCCTCAGGGGCCAGTCAGTCTGAGATCCATGCGGTGCAGCTGTCCTACCTCTACCTGGGGGCCATGAAGGCCCTCAGCACCCTGCTCTCCTGCTCCAAGTATGTTGAGCTGCTGCTCATACCCAAGGTTAGTAATCTGTCATCAGGGTTGTGGGTTCGAATCCCGCATTGCTCTCACATCATATAGTACCTCTCAGAGAAATGCGTAAAATATCTCTGGCCCCAAGTATACTGTATATGTGTTTAGTCAATCAAGGTGTCTGCTAATGGCCCACTCTGTAATAGGTCCAGGTTCAATCAAGGTGTCTGCTAATGGCCCACTCTGTAATAGGTCCAGGTTCAATCAATGTGTCTGCTAATGGCCCACTCTGTAATAGGTCCAGGTTTAATCAAAGTGTCTGTTATTGGCCCACTCTGTAATAGGTCCAGGTTCAATCAATGTGTCTGCTAATGGCCCACTCTGTAATAGGTCCAGGTTCAATCAATGTGTCTGCTAATGGCCCACTCTGTAATAGGTCCAGGTTCAATCAAGGTGTCTGCTAATGGCCCACTCTGTAATAGGTCCAGGTTTAATCAAAGTGTCTGCTATTGGCCCACTCTGTAATAGGTCCAGGTTTAATCAATGTGTCTGCTAATGGCCCACTCTGTAATAGGTCCAGGTTCAATCAATGTGTCTGATATTGGCCCACTCTGTAATAGGTCCAGGCTCAGCCGGAGCCTGCTCCCAGTGGACACAATGCAGACCTGAACGCCGGGTCCACCCCGAGTGGCGCAGCGCCCTCGCCCGTGTGCCAGGAGGAAGTTGAGATGAGGGCGGCACTGCAGTTCCTGATGCGTCACATGGTCAAGCGGGCCGTGATGAGGTCACCCATCAAGCGGGCGTTAGGATTGGCCGATTTGGAGAGAGCTCAGGCCATGATCTATAAATTGGTGGTCAGTGGGCTGCTGGACGAACACTGCAGTAGGGGAAAGTCCAGACCTGGTGAGTAACACTGAGGGAAGTAACATGTTGTTTGTTAGGGAAGGCTTTTCCATCTCTGGCCCTGGACTGGGGTCTTCCTGGGGCCTTCCTGGGGTCTTCCTGGGGTTTTCCTGGGGCCCTCCTGGGGTCTTCCTGGGGCCCTCCTGGGGTCTTCCTGGGGCCCTCCTGGGGTCTTCCTGGGGCCTTCCTGGGGTCTTCCTGGGGTCTTCCTGGGGCCTTCCTGGGGCCCTCCTGGGTCCTTCCTGGGGCCTTCCTGGGGTCTTCCTGGGTCCTTCCTGGGGCCCTCCTGGGGTCTTCCTGGGTCCTTCCTGGGGCCCTCCTGGGTCCTTCCTGGGGTCTTCATGGGGTCTTCCTGGGTCCTTCCTGGGGCCCTCCTGGGGTCTTCCTGGGGCCCTCCTGGGGTCTTCCTGGAGTTTTCCTGGGGCCCTCCTGGGTCCTTCCTGGAGTCTTCCTGGGTCCTTCCTGGGGCCCTCCTGGGTCCTTCCTGGGGTCTTCCTGGGTCCTTCCTGGGGCCCTCCTGGGGTCTTCCTGGGTCCTTCCTGGGGCCCTCCTGGGTCCTTCCTGGGGTCTTCCTGGGTCCTTCCTGGGGCCCTCCTGGGGTCTTCCTGGAGTCTAAACATATATTGATGTGGTTGACAACACATCCAGGATTACAAGCTAGCTAGCTACTTACCTTGAAGGCTTCTCAGACGATCTGATGTTGTAACGTGTCAAGAAATTTAAAGAGAAAAAAAACTCTGTAGTAACTCTGTACTAACTCTGTTCTAACTCTGTACTAACTCTGTACTAACTCTGTAACTCTGTACTAACTCTGTACTATCTCTGTTCTAACTCTGTAACTCTGTTCTAACTCTGTAACTCTGTGCTAACTCTGTTCTAACTCTGTAACTCTGTTCTAACTCTGTAACTCTGTGCTAACTCTGTTCTAACTCTGTACTAACTCTGTACTAACTCTGTACTAACTCTGTACTATCTCTGTTCTAACTCTGTACCAACTCTAACTCTGTACTAACTCTGTTCTAACTCTGTACTAACTCTGTACTAACTCTGTTCTAACTCTGTTCTAACTCTGTACTAACTCTGTACTAACTCTGTACTAACTCTGTTCTAACTCTGTTCTAACTCTGTACTAACTCTGTTCTAACTCTGTTCTAACTCTGTACTAACTCTGTAACTCTGTACTAACTCTGTTCTAACTCTGTACTAACTCTGTTCTAACTCTGTACTAACTCTGTTCTAACTCTGTTCTAACTCTGTACTAACTCTGTTCTAACTCTGTACTAACTCTGTACTAACTCTGTACTAACTCTGTTCTAACTCTGTACTAACTCTGTACTAACTCTGTACTAACTCTGTACTAACTATGTTCTAACTCTGTACTAACTCTGTTCTAACTCTGTAACTCTGTACTAACTCTGTTCTAACTCTGTACTAACTCTGTACTAACTCTGTTCTAACTCTGTACTAACTCTGTTCTAACTGTTCTAACTCTGTACTAACTCTGTAACTCTGTTCTAACTCTGTACTAACTCTGTTCTAACTCTGTTCTAACTCTGTACTAACTCTGTTCTAACTCTGTACTAACTCTGTACTAACTCTGTTCTAACTCTGTACTAACTCTGTACTAACTCTGTACTAACTCTGTTCTAACTCTGTACTAACTCTGTACTAACTCTGTACTAACTCTGTACTAACTATGTTCTAACTCTGTACTAACTCTGTTCTAACTCTGTAACTCTGTTCTAACTCTGTTCTAACTCTGTTCTAACTCTGTAACTCTGTTCTAACTCTGTACTAACTCTGTTCTAACTCTGTACTAACTCTGTTCTAACTCTGTACTAACTCTATTCTAACTCTGTACTAACTCTGTTCTAACTCTGTACTAACTCTGTTCTAACTCTGTTCTAACTCTGTTCTAACTCTAACTCTGTACTAACTCTGTACTAACTCTGTACTAACTCTGTACTAACTCTGTTCTAACTCTGTACTAACTCTGTACTAACTCTGTACCAACCCTGTAACTCTGTTCTAACTCTGTAACTCTGTACTAACTCTGTTCTAACCCTGTAACTCTGTACTAACTCTGTAACTCTGTTCTAACTCTGTACTAACTCTGTAACTCTGTACTAACTCTGTAACTCTGTACTAACTCTGTAACTCTGTTCTAACCCTGTTCTAACTCTGTTCTAACTCTGTAACTCTGTACTAACTCTGTACTAACTCTGTAACTCTGTACTAACTCTGTACTAACTCTGTAACTCTGTACTAACTCTGTAACTCTGTACTAACTCTGTAACTCTGTACTAACTCTGTAACTCTGTTCTAACTCTGTAACTCTGTACTAAGTGTGTGTGGTCTCTCTCCCGGTGTGTTAGCTGACCCAGAGTGTGAGGAGGGTGTGCAGGGAGAGCAGCAGGCCCAGACCCCCATCACCACCAGCCCCTCTGCCTCCAGCACCACCTCCTTCATGAGTTCCTCTCTGGAGGACACGACCACAGCCACTACACCTGTTACTGACACAGAGACTGTCCCTGCCTCAGAGTCCCCTGGGGTCATGCCTCTTAGCCTGCTCAGGTAAATAGAACCTCTATATACACACACTGTGGATACCTTTTTAAAGTCAAGCCATTTATTACAATGTCTCGTCTTCACAGGCAAATGTTCTCAAGCTACCCAACCACCACTCTGCTGCCAACGCGTCGTGCCCAGACGCCCCCGGTGTCTTCTCTCCCCACGTCTCCCTCTGATGAGGTGGGCCGGAGACAGAGCCTCTCCTCCCCTGAGACCCAGACCTCCAGACCAGCCAACAGGACCGGGACATGTATGTACTACACACACACACACACACACACACACACAGACACACACAGACACACACATATAGACACAGAGCCTCTCCTCCCCTGAGACCCAGACCTCCAGACCATGGTAACATCCGGTTTGTCTCTGTATGTGATGGTAACATCCGGTTTGTCTCTGTGTGTGATGGTAACATCCTGTTTGTCTCTGTATGTGATGGTAACATCCGGTTTGTCTCTGTATGTGATGGTAACATCCTGTTTGTCTCTGTATGTGGTGGTAACATCCTGTTTGTCTCTCTGTGTGATGGTAACATCCTGTTTGTCTCTGTATGTGATGGTAACATCCTGTTTGTCTCTGTATGTGATGGTAACATCCTGTTTGTCTCTGTATGTGATGGTAACATCCTGTTTGTCTCTGTATGTGATGGTAACATCCTGTTTGTCACTGTATGTGATGGTAACATCCTGTTTGTCTCTGTATGTGATGGTAACTTCCTGTTTGTCTCTGTATGTGATGGTAACATCCTGTTTGTCTCTGTATGTGATGGTAACTTCCTGTCCTCTAATTATTGTCCTCTCCAGCCCTGTCGGACCCCAGCAGCAGACTGTCCACCTCCCCTCCCCCCCCGGCCATCGCGGTGCCCCTCCTGGAGATGGGCTTCTCTCTGAGGCAGATCACCAAGGCTCTGGACGCTACAGGGACAGGTACAGACTATACATGACCTCATACCAAGACTACAGGTACAGACTTCACTATACATTACCTCATACCAAGACTACAGGTACAGACTTCACTATACATTAACTCATACCAAGACTACAGGTACAGACTTCACTATACATTACCTCATACCAAGACTACAGGTACAGACTTCACTATACACGACCTCATACCAAGACTACAGGTACAGACTTCACTATACATGACCTCATACCAAGACTACAGGTACAGACTTCACTATACATTACCTCATTCCAAGACTACAGGTACAGACTTCACTATACATTACATCATACAAAGACTACAGGTACAGACTTCACTATACATTACCTCATACCAATACTATAGGTACAGACTTCACTATACATTACATCATACCAAGACTACAGGTACAGACTTCACTATACACTACCTCATACCAAGACTACAGGTACAGACTTCACTATACATTACCTCATACCAAGACTACAGGTACAGACTTCACTATACACGACCTCATACCAGACTACAGGTACAGACTTCACTATACATGACCTCATACCAAGACTACAGGTACAGACTTCACTATACATTACCTCATACCAAGACTACAGGTACAGACTTCACTATACATTACATCATACAAAGACTACAGGTACAGACTTCACTATACATTACCTCATACCAAGACAATAGGTACAGACTTCACTATACATTACATCATACCAAGACTACAGGTACAGACTTCACTATACACTACCTCATACAAAGACTACAGGTACAGACTTCACTATACATTACCTCATACCAAGACTACAGGTACAGACTTCACCCTACATTACCTCATACCAAGACTACAGGTACAGACTTCACTATACATTACCTCATACCAAGACTACAGGTACAGACTTCACTATACATTACCTCATACCAAGACTACAGGTACAGACTTCACTATACACTACCTCATACCAAGACTACAGGTACAGACTTCACTATACATTACCTCATACCAAGACTACAGGTACAGACTTCACTATACATTACCTCATACCAAGACTACAGGTACAGACTTCACTATACACTACCTCATACCAAGACTACAGGTACAGACTTCACTATACTTTACTCTTACCAAGACTACAGGTACAGACTTCACTATACATGACCTCATACCAAGACTACAGGTACATACTTCACTATACACTACCTCATACCAAGACTACAGGTACAGACTTCACTATACATTACCTCATACCAAGACTACAGGTACAGACTTCACTATACACTACCTCATACCAAGACTACAGGTACAGACTTCACTATACATTACCTCATACCAAGACTACAGGTACAGACTTCACTATACACTACCTCATACCAAGACTACAGGTGCAGACTTCACTATACATTACCTCATACCAAGACTACAGGTACACACTTCAAGTCAAATGTTATTTGTCACATACACATGGTTAGCAGATGTTAGTGCGAGTGTAGTGAAATGCTTGTGCTTCTAGTTCCGACCGTTCACAACAACTACCTCATACACACAAGTGTAAAGGAATGATTAAGAATATGTGCATATAAATATATGAATGAGAGATGGCCGAACGGCTTAGGCAAGATGCAGTAGATGGTATAGAGTGCAGTATATACATATGAGATGAGTAATGTAGGGTATGTAAACATTATTGAAGTGATTAGAGATCCATTTATTAAAGTGGCCAATGATATCAGGTCTGTATGTTGGCAGCAGCCTCTCTATGTTAGTGATGGCTGTTTGACAGTCTGATGGGACCGCCGAGTGTTGTAGTGTGTAAAAATGGTCTGTCCTCGGTTACAACACTCACTACCGAGTTCCAAACTCCCTTCTGGAAGCAACGTCAGCACCACAACTGTTGGTAAGGAGCTTCAGGAAATGGGTTTCCATGGCCGAGCAGCAGCACACAAGCCTAAGATCACCATGCGTATATTTCTCCTGTTTACAGACTTGTTCAAGTGTTCATCATTACAAGTGTTTCATATCCCAACTACCCCTGAGACACCTGCAGGGAGTAGGGTCACGACCAGGGACACGACCAGGGGTCACGACCAGGGACACGACCAGGGACACGGACAGGGACACAGACACGTCCAGGGTCACGACCAGGGACACGACCAGGGACACGACCAGGGACACCGACAGGGACACAGACACGACCAGGGACACGGCCAGGGACACGACCAGGGACACGACCAGGGACACGACCAGGGGTCACGACCAGGGTCACGACTGTCCTGCGCCCACGGAGCAATTGGGGTTTAAGTGCCTTGCTCAAGGGCACAGTGACAGATTTCTGTTTCCACCTTTTCGGCTCAGGAATTCAAGCCAGCGACTTTTCCGTTAGCACCAACAGTATGTCATCAGTTCCTCCCCCCCCGTTAGCACCAACAGTATGTCATCAGTTCCCCCCCCCCCCCCCCATTAGCACCAACAGTATGTCATCAGTTCCTAACCCCCCCCCATTAGCAGCAACAGTATGTCATCAGTTCCTACCCCCCCCCCCCCATTAGCACCAACAGTATGTCATCAGTTCCTACCCCCCCCCCGTTAGCACCAACAGTATGTCATCAGTTCCCCCCCCCCTCCCCCCGTTAGCACCAACAGTATGTCATCAGGTCCTATCCCCCCCCCCCCTCCCCCCGTTAGCACCAACAGTATGTCATCAGGTCCTATCCCCCCCCGTTAGCACCAACAGTATGTCATCAGTTCCTATCCCCCCCCCCCCTTAGCACCAACAGTATGTCATCAGTTCCCCCCCCCCCTCCCCCCGTTAGCACCAACAGTATGTCATCAGGTCCTATCCCCCCCCCCATTAGCACCAACAGTATGTCATCAGGTCCTATCCCCCCCCCGTTAGCACCAACAGTATGTCATCAGGTCCTATCTCCCCCCCCATTAGCACCAACAGTATGTCATCAGGTCCTATTCCCCCCCCCCCCCCCCCGTTAGCACCAATAGTATGTCATCAGTTCCCCCCCCCCCCCCCGTTAGCACCAACAGTATGTCATCAGTTCCCCCCCCCATTAGCAGCAACAGTATGTCATCAGTTCCTACCCCCCCCATTAGCAGCAACAGTATGTCATCAGTTCCTACCCCCCCCATTAGCACCAACAGTATGTCATCAGATCCTACCCCCCCCCCGTTAGCACCAACAGTATGTCATCAGGTCCTATCCCCCCCCGTTAGCACCAACAGTATGTCATCAGTTCCCCCCCCCCCCCCGTTAGCACCAACAGTATGTCATCTGTTCCCCCCCCCCTCCCCCCGTTAGCACCAACAGTATGTCATCAGGTCCTATCCCCCCCCCATTAGCACCAACAGTATGTCATCAGGTCCTATCCCCCCCCCCGTTAGCACCAACAGTATGTCATCAGGTCCTATCCCCCCCCCATTAGCACCAACAGTATGTCATCAGGTCCTATCCCCCCCCCCCGTTAGCACCAACAGTATGTCATCAGGTCCTATCCCCCACCCCATTAGCACCACAGTATGTCATCAGGTCCTATCCCCCCCCCCCCCCCCCCCGTTAGCACCAACAGTATGTCATCAGGTCCTATCCCCCCCCGTTAGCACCAACAGTATGTCATCAGTTCCTCCCCCCCCGTTAGCACCAACAGTATGTCATCAGTTTCCCCCCCCCATTAGCAGCAACAGTATGTCATCAGTTCCTACCCCCCCCCCCCCCCCCCCCGTTAGCACCAACAGTATGTCATCAGTTCCTATCCCCCCCGTTAGCACCAACAGTATGTCATCAGTTCCTCCCCCCCCGTTTAGCACCAACAGTATGTCATCAGTTCCTACCCCCCCTCCCCCCGTTAGCACCAACAGTATGTCATCAGGTGCTATCCCCCCCGTTAGCACCAACAGTATGTCATCAGTTCCTCCCCCCCCCGTTAGCACCAACAGTATGTCATCAGTTCCTCCCCCCCATTAGCACCAACAGTATGTCATCAGTTCCTACCCCCCCCCGTTAGCACCAACAGTATGTCATCAGTTCCTACCCCCCCGTTAGCACCAACAGTATGTCATCAGTTCCTACCCCCCCCCGTTAGCACCAACAGTATGTCATCAGTTCCTTTCCCCCCCCGTTAGCACCAACAGTATGTCATCAGCTCCCCCCCCCCATTAGCACCAACAGTATGTCATCAGCTCCCCCCCTCCTCATTAACACCAACAGTATGTCATCAGTTCCTCCCCACCCATTAGCACCAACAGTATGTCATCAGTTCCTATCCCCCCCCCGTTAGCACCAACAGTATGTCATCAGTTCCTACCCCCCCCCCCGTTAGCACCAACAGTATGTCATCAGTTCCTACCCCCCCCCGTTAGCACCAACAGTATGTCATCAGTTCCTATCCCCCCCCCGTTAGCACCAACAGTATGTCATCAGTTCCTATCCCCCCCATTAGCACCAACAGTATGTCATCAGTTCCTATCCCCCCCCCTTGTTAGCACCAACAGTATGTCATCAGCTCCCCCCCCTCCCCATTAGCACCAACAGTATGTCATCAGTTCCCCCCCTCCCCGTTAAGCACCAACAGTATGTCATCAGTTCCCCCCCCTCCCCGTTAGCACCAACAGTATGTCATCAGTTCCTATCCCCCCCTCCCCCCCAGGTACTCGTGGCGAGGCCGATGCCCAGAACATCACGGTACTGGCTATGTGGATGATAGAACACCCCGGAACAGAGGAGGACGAGGATGACAGCCACTCTAGAGGACAGGGGTCAGACAGCTCCTCGTGCCCAGGGGCCACAGCCTCAGGAGGGGGTAAGAGTCTGGAGAGGAGCTACCTACACTCCCCTGGAGATATGCCCAACGCTGACTCTGCAGACATGGAGGAGGGCTTCAGTGAGAGGTACAGTAACTGAAGCTGTTGACCCTCGGGGTCAGATATGCCTGTGTCCAGTCTTCTGTTATACATAGTGTGTGCTTAGTAGTACTCCCTGACGAAGGCCATGCAACCGGAGGGTTTTAAACTTTGTTTCCATTGAACATGACACACAAAATAAAGGCATTTTAATGAATGATATGAGGAGTGCCTTGGTCCTCTGGTGTTTTTGGTGCTTAGTAGCACTTGGATAAAACTGCTGTAGATTCAGTATTCAACAAACACATGCAGTACAGTGTATACAGTATATATGCAGTACAGTATATATATATATGTATTGCAGTACAGTATATATATATGTATTACAGTACAGTATATATATATGTATTACAGTACAGTATATATATATTACAGTACAGTATATATATATGTATTACAGTACAGTATATATATGTATTACAGTACAGTATATATGTATTACAGTACAGTATATATATATGTATTACAGTACAGTATATATATATGTATTACAGTACAGTATATATATATTACAGTACAGTATATATGTAGTACAGTAATATATGTATTACAGTACAGTATATATATATGTATTACAGTACAGTATATATGTAGTACAGTATATATGTATTACAGTACAGTATATATATATGTATTACAGTACAGTATATATGTATTACAGTACAGTATATATGTATTACAGTACAGTATATATATATGTATTACAGTACAGTATATATGTAGTACAGTATATATGTATTACAGTACAGTATATATATATGTATTACAGTACAGTATATATATATGTATTGCAGTACAGTATATATGTATTACAGTACAGTATATATGTAGTACAGTATATATGTATTACAGTACAGTATATATATATGTATTACAGTACAGTATATATATATGTATTGCAGTACAGTATATATGTATTACAGTACAGCATATATGTATTACAGTACAGTATATATGTATTACAGTACAGTATATATGTAGTACAGTATATATGTATTACAGTATATATATATATATATATATGTATTACAGTACAGTATATATGTAGTACAGTATATATGTAGTACAGTATATATGTATTACAGTATATATATATATATATATATATATATGTATTACAGTACAGCATATATGTATATGTATTGCAGTACAGTATATATGTATTGCAGTACAGTATATATATATATGTATTACAGTACAGTATATATGTATTACAGTACAGTATATATGTATTACAGTACAGTATATATGCAGTACAGTATATATGTATTACAGTACAGTATATATGTAGTACAGTATATATGTAGTACAGTATATATATATATGTATTACAGTATATATATATATATATATGTATTACAGTACAGTATATATGTATTACAGTACAGTATATATATATATATATGTATTACAGTACAGTATATATATATGTATTACAGTACAGTATATATATATATATGTATTACAGTACAGTATATATTGTAGTACAGTATATATGTATTACAGTACAGTATATATATATATGTATTACAGTACAGTATATATGTAGTACAGTATATATGTAGTACAGTATATATGTAGTACAGTATATATGTAGTACAGTACAGTATATATATATATATATATGTATTACAGTACAGTATATATGTAGTACAGTATATATATATGTATTACAGTACAGTATATATGTATTACAGTACAGTATATATATAATGTATTACAGTATATATATATATATTGTATTACAGTACAGTATATATGCAGTACAGTATATATGTATTACAGTACAGTATCTATATATATGTATTACAGTACAGTATATATTACGTACAGTATATAGCAGTACAGTATATATGTATACAGTACAGTATATATGTATTACAGTACAGTATATATGTATAGTACAGTATATATGTATTACAGTACAGTATATATGTATTACAGTACAGTATATATGTATTACAGTACAGTATATAATATGTATTACAGTACAGTATATATGTATACATTACAGTATAAGTATTACAGTACAGTATTATATGTATTACAGTACAGTAATATGTATTACAGTACAGTATATATGTATTACAGTACAGTATATATATATATGTATTACAGTACAGTATATATGTATTACAGTAACAGTATATATATATATGTATTGCAGTACAGTGTATATATATATATATATATATTACAGTACAGTATATATTACAGTACAGTATATATGCAGTACAGATATATGTATTACAGTACAGTATATATTACAGTACAGTATATATGTAGTACAGTACAGTTATATATATATGTATACAGTACAGTGTATATGTATTACAGTACAGTATATATTACATTACAGTATATATGTAGTACAGTTATATGTAGTACAGTATATATATATATTACAGTACAGTATATATGTATTACAGTACAGTATATATGTAGTACAGTACAGTATATGTAGTACAGTATATATGTAGTACAGTACAGTATATATGTAGTACAGTACAGTATATATGTAGTACAGTATATATATATTACAGTACAGTATATATGTATTACAGTATATATGTAGTACAGTACAGTATATATTACAGTACAGTATATATGTAGTACAGTATATATGTATTACAGTACAGTATATATGTATTACAGTACAGTATATATATATATATGTATTACAGTACAGTATATATATATATGTATTACAGTACAGTATATATATATGTATTACAGTACAGTATATATATATGTATTACAGTACAGTATATATGTATTACAGTACAGTATATATATATGTATTACAGTACAGTATATATGTAGTACAGTATATATGTAGTACAGTATATATGTAGTACAGTATATATATATGTATTACAGTACAGTATATATGTATTACAGTACAGTATATATATATATATGTATTACAGTACAGTATATATATAATATATGTGTATTACAGTACAGTATATATGCAGTACAGTATATATATATGTATTACAGTACAGTATATATATATATAATATATATGTATAACAGTACAGTATATATGTATTACAGTACAGTATATATATATATAATATATATGTATTACAGTACAGTATATATATGTATATAATATATATGTAATACAGTACGTCCTGCTACAGAGCTGAAAGAGTCCGGGATGCCGTCTATTCTGTTTGCTATTGAAGTACTAGTTGTCATTGAAACCGATATTAGATCATCTCTTTCCATGTTTGTGATTTGTGTGAGGGCTGTGTTTGTGTGTCCCTGCAGTCCAGAGGGGCTGGACCAGGACAGTGCCTCTGCCTCCGCTGGTCCAACCCCTAGAGGGCGCTCTGCTGTCAGCAGGAAACACCGCTTTGACCTGGCTGCTAGGACACTGCTGGCCCGCGCTGGTGAGACTCTGTCTCTGTCTCTCTCTCTGTATCTTTGTCTCTCTCTCTCTCTCTCTTTCTCTGTCTCTGTCTCTCTCTCTCCCTATCTCTGTCTCTCTCTGTCTCTCTCTCTCTGCCTCTGTTTCTCTCTGGGTCTCTCTCTCTGTCTCTCTGTCTCTCTCTCTCTTTCTCTCTGTCTCACGCCCTCTGTCTCACTCTGGTGAGACTCTCTCTGTCTCTCTCTCTGTCTGTCTCTGTCTCTGTCTCTCTCTCTGTCTCTCTGTCTGTCTCTCTGTCTCTCTCTGTCTCTTTCTGTGTGTCTCTCTCTCTCTCTCTCTCTCTCTCTCTCTCTCTCTCTCTGTCTCTCTCGCTCTCTCTCTCTAGCTTCATTTTAAATAGGGAGCCAATTTGCAGCAGACATATAGTGAGCAATATGTTTGGAACATCAACTATGGTGTGGTGATAATATGGTATGGTGGTAATATGGTATGGTGGTAATATGGTATGGTGGTAATATGGTATGGTGATAATATGGTATGGTGGTAATATGGTATGGTGGTAATATGGTATGGTGATATATGGTATGGTGATAATATGGTATGGTGATAATATGGTATGGTGAGGTCTCTCAGTATGGTGATAATATGGTATGGTGAGGTCTCTCAGTATGGTGATAATATGGTATGGTGATAATATGGTATGGTGATAATTTGGTATGGTGAAGTCTCTCAGTATGGTGATAACATGGTATGGTGAGGTCTCTCAGTATGGTGATAATATGGTATGGTGAGGTCCCTCAGTATGGTGATAATATGGTATGGTGAAGTCCCTCAGTATGGTGATAATATGGTATGGTGATAATATGGTATGGTGATAATATGGTATGGTGATAATATGGTATGGTGATGTCTCTCAGTATGGTGATGATATGGTATGGTGATAATATGGTATGGTGATGTCTCTCAGTATGGTGATAATATGGTATGGTGGTAATATGGTATGTTGATAATATGGTATGGTGAGGTCTCTCAGTATGGTGATAATATGGTATGGTGAGGTCCCTCAGTATGGTGATAATATGGTATGGTGAAGTCCCTCAGTATGGTGATAATATGGTATGGTGATAATATGGTATGGTGATAATATGGTATGGTGATGTCTCTCAGTATGGTGATGATATGGTATGGTGATAATATGGTATGGTGATGTCTCTCAGTATGGTGATAATATGGTATGGTGATAATATGGTATGGTGAGGTCTCTCAGTATGGTGATAATATGGTATGGTGATAATATGGTATGGTGAGGTCTCTCAGTATGGTGATAATATGGTATGGTGAGGTCTCTCAGTATGGTGATAATATGGTATGGTGAGGTCTCTCTGTATGGTGATAATATGGTGTGGTGAGGTCTCTCAGTATGGTGATAATATGGTGTGGTGAGGTCTCTCAGTATGGTGATAATATGGTATGGTGAGGTCTCTCAGTATGGTGATAATATGGTATGGTGATAATATGCTATGGTGATAATATGGTATGGTGATGTCTCTCAGTATGGTGATGATATGGTATGGTGATAATATGGTATGGTGATGTCTCTCAGTATGGTGATAATATGGTATGGTGGTAATATGGTATGTTGATAATATGGTATGGTGAGGTCTCTCAGTATGGTGATAATATGGTATGGTGAGGTCTCTCAGTATGGTGATAATATGGTATGGTGAGGTCTCTCAGTATGTTGATAATATGGTATGGTGAGGTCTCTCAGTATGGTGATAATATGGTATGGTGAGGTCCCTCAGTATGGTGATAATATGGTATGGTGAAGTCCCTCAGTATGGTGATAATATGGTATGGTGATAATATGGTATGGTGATGTCTCTCAGTATGGTGATGATATGGTATGGTGATAATATGGTATGGTGATGTCTCTCAGTATGGTGATAATATGGTATGGTCAGGTCTCTCAGTATGTTGATAATATGGTATGGTGAGGTCTCTCAGTATGGTGATAATATGGTATGGTGAGGTCCCTCAGTATGGTGATAATATGGTATGGTGAAGTCCCTCAGTATGGTGATAATATGGTATGGTGATAATATGCTATGGTGAGGTCTCTCAGTATGGTGATAATATGGTATGGTGAGGTCTCTCAGTATGGTGATAATATGGTATGGTGATGTCTCTCAGTATGGTGATAATATGGTATGGTGGTAATATGGTATGTTGATAATATGGTATGGTGAGGTCTCTCAGTATGGTGATAATATGGTATGGTGAGGTCTCTCAGTATGGTGATAATATGGTATGGTGAGGTCTCTCAGTATGGTGATAATATGGTATGGTGAGGTCTCTCAGTATGGTGATAATATGGTATGGTGATGTCTCTCAGTATGGTGATAATATGGTGTGGTGAGGTCTCTCAGTATGGTGATAATATGGTATGGTGAGGTCTCTCAGTATGTTGATCATATGGTATGGTGATAATATGGTATGTTGAGGTCTCTCAGTATGGTGATAATATGGTATGGTGATAATCTGGTATGGTGAGGTCTCTCAGTATGGTGATAATATGGTATGGTGATAATATGGTATGGTGAGGTCCCTCAGTATGGTGATAATATGGTATGGTGATAATATGGTATGGTGAGGTCCCTCAGTATGGTGATAATATGGTATGGTGACAATATGGTATGGTGATAATATGGTATGGTGATAATATGGTATGGTGATAATATGGTATGGTGATGTCTCTCAGTATGGTGATGAAATGGTATGGTGATAATATGGTATGGTGAGGTCTCTCAGTATGGTGATAATATGGTATGGTGAGGTCTCTCAGTATGGTGATAATATGGTATGGTGAGGTCTCTCAGTATGTTGATAATATGGTATGGTGAGGTCTCTCAGTATGGTGATAATATGGTATGGTGAGGTCCCTCAGTATGGTGATAATATGGTATGGTGAAGTCCCTCAGTATGGTGATAATATGGTATGGTGATAATATGGTATGGTGATGTCTCTCAGTATGGTGATGATATGGTATGGTGATAATATGGTATGGTGATGTCTCTCAGTATGGTGATAATATGGTATGGTCAGGTCTCTCAGTATGTTGATAATATGGTATGGTGAGGTCTCTCAGTATGGTGATAATATGGTATGGTGAGGTCCCTCAGTATGGTGATAATATGGTATGGTGAAGTCCCTCAGTATGGTGATAATATGGTATGGTGATAATATGCTATGGTGAGGTCTCTCAGTATGGTGATAATATGGTATGGTGAGGTCTCTCAGTATGGTGATAATATGGTATGGTGATGTCTCTCAGTATGGTGATAATATGGTATGGTGGTAATATGGTATGTTGATAATATGGTATGGTGAGGTCTCTCAGTATGGTGATAATATGGTATGGTGAGGTCTCTCAGTATGGTGATAATATGGTATGGTGAGGTCTCTCAGTATGGTGATAATATGGTATGGTGAGGTCTCTCAGTATGGTGATAATATGGTATGGTGATGTCTCTCAGTATGGTGATAATATGGTGTGGTGAGGTCTCTCAGTATGGTGATAATATGGTATGGTGAGGTCTCTCAGTATGTTGATCATATGGTATGGTGATAATATGGTATGTTGAGGTCTCTCAGTATGGTGATAATATGGTATGGTGATAATCTGGTATGGTGAGGTCTCTCAGTATGGTGATAATATGGTATGGTGATAATATGGTATGGTGAGGTCCCTCAGTATGGTGATAATATGGTATGGTGATAATATGGTATGGTGAGGTCCCTCAGTATGGTGATAATATGGTATGGTGACAATATGGTATGGTGATAATATGGTATGGTGATAATATGGTATGGTGATAATATGGTATGGTGATGTCTCTCAGTATGGTGATGAAATGGTATGGTGATAATATGGTATGGTGAGGTCTCTCAGTATGGTGATAATATGGTATGGTGAGGTCCCTCAGTATGGTGATAATATGGTATGGTGAAGTCCCTCAGTATGGTGATAATATGGTATGGTGATAATATGGTATGGTGATGTCTCTCAGTATGGTGATGATATGGTATGGTGATAATATGGTATGGTGATGTCTCTCAGTATGGTGATAATATGGTATGGTGATAATATGGTATGGTGAGGTCTCTCAGTATGGTGATAATATGGTATGGTGAGGTCTCTCAGTATGGTGATAATATGGTATGGTGATGTCTCTCAGTATGGTGATAATATGGTATGGTGGTAATATGGTATGTTGATAATATGGTATGGTGAGGTCTCTCAGTATGGTGATAATATGGTATGGTGAGGTCTCTCAGTATGGTGATAATATGGTATGGTGAGGTCTCTCAGTATGGTGATAATATGGTATGGTGAGGTCTCTCAGTATGGTGATAATATGGTGTGGTGAGGTCTCTCAGTATGGTGATAATATGGTATGGTGAGGTCTCTCAGTATGTTGATCATATGGTATGGTGATAATATGGTATGTTGAGGTCTCTCAGTATGGTGATAATATGGTATGGTGATAATCTGGTATGGTGAGGTCTCTCAGTATGGTGATAATATGGTATGGTGATAATATGGTATGGTGATAATATGGTATGGTGAGGTCCCTCAGTATGGTGATAATATGGTATGGTGACAATATGGTATGGTGATAATATGGTATGGTGATAATATGGTATGGTGACAATATGGTATGGTGATAATATGGTATGGTGATAATATGGTATGTTGATAATATGGTGTGGTGATAATATGGTGTGGTGATAATATGGTGTGGTGATAATATGGTATGGTGAGGTCTCTCAGTATGGTGATAATATGGTATGGTGAGGTCCCTCAGTATGGTGATAATATGGTGTGGTGAAGTCTCTCAGTATGGTGATAATATGGTATGGTGAGGTCCCTCAGTATGGTGATAATATGGTATGGTGATAATATGGTGTGGTGAGGTCTCTCAGTATGGTGATAATATGGTGTGGTGAGGTCTCTCAGTATGGTGATAATATGGTATGGTGAGGTCTCTCAGTATGGTGATAATATGGTATGGTGAGGTCTCTCAGTATGGTGATAATATGGTATGGTGATAATATGCTATGGTGATAATATGGTATGGTGATGTCTCTCAGTATGGTGATGATATGGTATGGTGATAATATGGTATGGTGATGTCTCTCAGTATGGTGATAATATGGTATGGTGGTAATATGGTATGTTGATAATATGGTATGGTGAGGTCTCTCAGTATGGTGATAATATGGTATGGTGAGGTCTCTCAGTATGGTGATAATATGGTATGGTGAGGTCTCTCAGTATGTTGATAATATGGTATGGTGATAATATGGTATGGTGATGTCTCTCAGTATGGTGATAATATGGTGTGGTGAGGTCTCTCAGTATGGTGATGAAATGGTATGGTGATAATATGGTATGGTGATGTCTCTCAGTATGGTGATAATATGGTATGGTGAGGTCTCTCAGTATGTTGATAATATGGTATGGTGAGGTCTCTCAGTATGGTGATAATATGGTATGGTGAAGTCCCTCAGTATGGTGATGATATGGTATGGTGATAATATGGTATGGTGATGTCTCTCAGTATGGTGATAATATGGTGTGGTGAGGTCTCTCAGTATGGTGATAATATGGTATGGTGAGGTCTCTCAGTATGTTGATCATATGGTATGGTGATAATATGGTATGTTGAGGTCTCTCAGTATGGTGATAATATGGTATGGTGATAATCTGGTATGGTGAGGTCTCTCAGTATGGTGATAATATGGTATGGTGATAATATGGTATGGTGATAATATGGTATGGTGAGGTCCCTCAGTATGGTGAGAATATGGTATGGTGACAATATGGTATGGTGATAATATGGTATGGTGATAATATGGTATGGTGATAATATGGTATGGTGATAATATGGTATGGTGACAATATGGTATGGTGATAATATGGTATGGTGATAATATGGTATGTTGATAATATGGTGTGGTGATAATATGGTGTGGTGATAATATGGTGTGGTGATAATATGGTATGGTGAGGTCTCTCAGTATGGTGATAATATGGTATGGTGAGGTCCCTCAGTATGGTGATAATATGGTGTGGTGAAGTCTCTCAGTATGGTGATAATATGGTATGGTGAGGTCCCTCAGTATGGTGATAATATGGTATGGTGATAATATGGTGTGGTGAGGTCTCTCAGTATGGTGATAATATGGTATGGTGAGGTCTCTCAGTATGGTGATAATATGGTATGGTGAGGTCTCTCAGTATGGTGATAATATGGTATGGTGAGGTCTATCAGTATGTTGATCATATGGTATGGTGATAATATGGTATGGTGATAATATGGTATGGTGATAATATGGTATGGTGAGGTCCCTCAGTATGGTGATAATATGGTGTGGTCTCTCAGTATGGTGATAATATGGTGTGGTCTCTGTATGGTGATAATATGGTGTGGTCTCTCAGTATGGTGATGATATGGTATAGTGATAATATGGTATGGTGACAATATGGTATGGCGAGGTCCCTCAGTATGGTGATAATATGGTATGGTGATAATATGGTGTGGTGAGGTCTCTCAGTATGGTGATAATATGGTATGGTGAGGTCTCTCAGTATGGTGATAATATGGTATGGTGAGGTCTCTCAGTATGGTGATAATATGGTATGGTGAGGTCTCTCAGTATGGTGATAATATGGTATGGTGAGGTCTCTCAGTATGTTGATCATATGGTATGGTGATAATATGGTATGGTGAGGTCCCTCAGTATGGTGATAATATGGTGTGGTCTCTCAGTATGGTGATAATATGGTGTGGTCTCTCAGTATGGTGATAATATGGTGTGGTCTCTCAGTATGGTGATGATATGGTATGGTGATAATATGGTATGGTGATAATATGGTATGGTGATAATATGGTATGGTGAGGTCCCATCCGTCCCTCCTCTCTAGCTGGTCTGTACCGCTCGGTGCAGGCCCATCGCAGCCAGTCTCAAAGATATGGTTCAACCCTACAGCAGAACCCTGGAGCTCTGTGTCACTAACCTTCTATACTATTCTAACATATACCCTCTCCTCTATTCTATTCTAACATATACCCTCTCCTCTATTCTATTCTAACATATACCCTCTCCTCTATTCTATTCTAACATATACCCTCTCCTCTATTCTATTCTAACATATACCCTCTCCTCTCCTCTATTCTATTCTAACATATACCCTCTCCTCTATTCTATTCTAACATATACCCTCTATACTATTCTAACATATACCCTCTATACTATTCTAACATATACCCTCTCCTCTATTCTATTCTAACATATACCCTCTATACTATTCTAACATATACCCTCTATACTATTCTAACATATACCCTCTATTCTATTCTAACATATACCCTCTCCTCTATTCTATTCTAACATATACCCTCTCCTCTATTCTATTCTAACATATACCCTCTCCTCTATTCTATTCTAACATATACCCTCTATAACTATTCTAACATATACCCTCTATACTATTCTAACATATACCCTCTCCTCTATACTATTCTAACATATACCCTCTCCTCTATTCTATTCTAACATATACCCTCTCCTCTATACTATTCTAACATATACCCTCTATACTATTCTAACATATACCCTCTCCTCTATTCTATTCTAACATATACCCTCTCCTCTCCTCTATTCTAACATATACCCTCTCCTCTATTCTATTCTAACATATACCCTCTCCTCTATTCTATTCTAACATATACCCTCTCCTCTATTCTATTCTAACATATACCCTCTCCTCTCCTCTCCTCTATTCTATTCTAACATATACCCTCTCCTCTATACTATTCTAACATATACCCTCTATTCTATTCTAACATATACCCTCTCCTCTCCTCTATACTATTCTAACATATACCCTCTATTCTATTCTAACATATACCCTCTATTCTATTCTAACATATACCCTCTCCTCTATACTATTCTAACATATACCCTCTATTCTATTCTAACATATACCCTCTCCTCTATACTATTCTAACATATACCCTCTCCTCTATTCTATTCTAACATATACCCTCTCCTCTATTCTATTCTAACATATACCCTCTCCTCTCCTCTATTCTAACATATACCCTCTCCTCTATTCTATTCTAACATATACCCTCTCCTCTATTCTATTCTAACATATACCCTCTCCTCTCCTCTCCTCTATTCTATTCTAACATATACCCTCTCCTCTATACTCTTCTAACATATACCCTCTATTCTATTCTAACATATACCCTCTCCTCTCCTCTATACTATTATAACATATACCCTCTATTCTATTCTAAACATATACCCTCTATTCTATTCTAACATATAACCTCTATTCTATTCTAACATATACCCTCTATTCTATTCTAACATATACCCTCTATTCTATTCTAACATATATCCTCTATTCTATTCTAACATATACCCTCTATTCTATTCTAACATATACCCTCTCCTCTCCTCTATACTATTATAACATATACCCTCTATTCTATTCTAACATATACCCTCTATTCTATTCTAACATATACCCTCTATACTATTCTAACATATACCCTCTATACTATTCTAACATATACCCTCTCCTCTATTCTATTCTAACATATACCCTCTATACTATTCTAACATATACCCTCTATACTATTCTAACATATACCCTCTATTCTATTCTAACATATACCCTCTCCTCTATTCTATTCTAACATATACCCTCTCCTCTATTCTATTCTAACATATACCCTCTCCTCTATTCTATTCTAACATATACCCTCTATACTATTCTAACATATACCCTCTCCTCTATACTATTCTAACATATACCCTCTCCTCTATTCTATTCTAACATATACCCTCTCCTCTATACTATTCTAACATATACCCTCTATACTATTCTAACATATACCCTCTCCTCTATTCTATTCTAACATATACCCTCTCCTCTCCTCTATTCTAACATATACCCTCTCCTCTATTCTATTCTAACATATACCCTCTCCTCTATTCTATTCTAACATATACCCTCTCCTCTATTCTATTCTAACATATACCCTCTCCTCTCCTCTATTCTATTCTAACATATACCCTCTCCTCTATACTATTCTAACATATACCCTCTATTCTATTCTAACATATACCCTCTCCTCTCCTCTATACTATTCTAACATATACCCTCTATTCTATTCTAACATATACCCTCTATTCTATTCTAACATATACCCTCTCCTCTATACTATTCTAACATATACCCTCTATTCTATTCTAACATATACCCTCTCCTCTATACTATTCTAACATATACCCTCTCCTCTATTCTATTCTAACATATACCCTCTCCTCTATTCTATTCTAACATATACCCTCTATTCTATTCTAACATATACCCTCTATTCTATTCTAACATATACCCTCTATTCTATTCTAACATATACCCTCTATTCTATTCTAACATATACCCTCTCCTCTATTCTAACATATACCCTCTCCTCTATTCTATTCTAACATATACCCTCTCCTCTATTCTATTCTAACATATACCCTCTCCTCTCCTCTCCTCTATTCTATTCTAACATATACCCTCTCCTCTATACTATTCTAACATATACCCTCTATTCTATTCTAACATATACCCTCTCCTCTCCTCTATACTATTCTAACATATACCCTCTATTCTATTCTAACATATACCCTCTATTCTATTCTAACATATACCCTCTATTCTATTCTAACATATACCCTCTATTCTATTCTAACATATACCCTCTATTCTATTCTAACATATATCCTCTATT